>NW_015164683.1:871171-890958 GCF_001447785.1 Gekko japonicus
CCAAGATCTCTCTCTTGGTCAGTCTCTACCAGTTCAGGCCCCATTAACATATATTTGTAGTTAGGATTTTTGGCTCCAGTGTGCATCACTTTGCACTTTGCCACGTTGCCAGCCACTCGCCCATCCCCGACAGATCTCTTTGGAGTGCCTCACAATCCTCCGTGATTCTCAGCACCCTGAACAATTGAGTGGCATCCACAGATTTAACCACTTCACTGCTTACTCCCTACTCCAAATCACTAACGAACAACTTAAAAAACATCACACCCAGTACTGATCCCTGCAGTACCCCACTGCTTACCACCCTACACTGAGAAAATCACCCATTTATACTCACTCTCTGTTTCCTATTAATTAGCCAGTTTTTGATCCACACGAGGACTTGTCCTTTTATCCCATTTCTGGATTCTCCAGTATTAGCTTTAATTGGATTCCCCTATCAGAGTCTCTGATCCCATAACACTTGCAGATGGTAACTACCCACCAACACTTACCTTATCTGAATAAGTATTAGTAAGCTTGGGAAATTATACTACTACCTGAATGATTTTTGTCATCCAAAAAACCGAGAAACTATCCATTTTTCCTTTGGAATGTTTCATTTAATTAAAACTCAATTTTAAGAATATGGATGGGGAAAGTTACGCCCACTCACCAGGCAACCACTTTGCACTGGCACTCACTACCCTTTGTCCAAATTCCAGAAGTGCCTGCAGGCTCAACACCTAATGGATGATGCTGTTCTTTTGTCCCATACTAGGGTGGGATTGCACAAATCATTTAAAAAAATTAAGTATTGTTCTACAGGTCTGTTGATAAGCCACAAGAAATCTAAGAGCATGATCTTCTCTAGGAAGAGAAAATTGACCACTTTTCATTGGCTATTGGATGTTATCAAAGTTGAATACATTAAACATTTCATTTATATTGGCACTCTTTTCTTCATATAACCTGAGTTGGAATTCCCACCAAAAGACCGTATGCAAATAAATCAATCCTGGTGTTGGGGCGATTGTAAACTTCTTTTATATTAAAGGTGGAAAATGTATTACAGGAGCTATTCAATTTTTTAATTTATAAGTTATTCTGATTGTTCTTGTTGGTGCTGCTATTTGGATAAATGAGACTAATAATCAACCTCTTCTTCAGTTTTTAAGAAGGTTGCTAAATGTTCCACTGTACACTGCAGGTATTGTTCTGTGTGCCAAATTTGGTCAAATGTCTCTTGAAGCTAGGGCACGGTTGTTTGCTTTTAAGCTGCAGCATAAGTTGTTCTTTAGTATAGAGGGATACTTCATTCTTTTGAAGCAAAATTCTTATAGGTCCTCCTGGCAAAAAGCTCTAGATGAGAAATTGTCACTGACTGGTGTATCATTAGGTATGATTAGTGAACTCAGGGATTTGGGGTTTTATACCATAATAAAAAAGTATTAAAGAGATTGGTTATGCTAGCAAGGTGGCTTGAGCTCACTGCACTTACTCATCTCAGTTTTTTGGTATTCCTCCCCCAAGATGTTTGCCATCATTGTTATTTGACAAAAGCCTTTTAACACCTTTTTTTTTCTTGCCAGATAAATGCCAATCTTTCTATGGCTATGAAAGGTAGATATATTACATTACCGTATTCAGAAAGGATCTGTTTGTGTTCCTCTAGTTGGACTGATTCTCTAGTGTATATGTTATTGGAATGTCCCGTTTATGAGGTTCTGAGACTGCATTACATTACTGCCAATTTATTGGCCTGGATTATCTGTGCCTGAGATAATACCCTTTTTATTGAGTGATAGGGATCCTAACGTTACACTGGCTGTTGCAAAATTTATTTCAGTCCCTATGTCCCTTAGTCAACAGCTTTAAACAATTCCACTTCTCAAGATCTATGAATCAAGGAGCTTCTAAGAGAGGAAGGAGGGGGGAGAGGGAGGAAGAGAGGGGGGGAGGGAGCAGGAAGGAGAGGATGGAAGAAGATACTACCTATCCTTGTCTATGTGGACATGCTGTCTTGAGTCTGCTTTTCGGAGCACAAACATCTGATGATCCAAGTTGATCTCAGACCTATACCATCTTGGAGATTAGAAGTTCCAGGAAGGGCCATTAGTCAAGAGGGCCAAGCAGAAAATCAGGCAGCAATTCAGGTAATAGATCCAAGGGAAATCCAGAAAACAAAGCATGCAGAGGAAGACTGAGGGGAACTAAGTGAGCTTAGACCCTCAGGATATACAGACACAATCTGAAGCCAAGCACAGTCTTGTTTTAGGGGTCAGGGAATAACAGAAACAAGTTTAATGTTCAAGGGGCTGGAAGATAATGGGAGCATTGGAAGCAACCCCCTGGAATAAGTGCGAGAGAAGGGAGGCAGCTTGAGACAGAGAGAAGGTATGTTCAGGAGGGTGAAACAGCAGCCAGATTCCCACAGAAGTCAAGTATTTCCTCGGCTCCTCTCCTTTCTAGTGGAGGTCTGGTCTATTATTCTAAGGAACTATTGCTCAATTCTGGTGTCACATTTGGGCTTAGGCATGCATGCATAATGTAACATAAGTGTTACTTGACTGTAAATCCAGCCTATGCTGTTAAATTCAGATTTCAACTGATGTTTTGATACCTGTGCACATTGAGAATGGAGCCCTGTCACTGAATTTAATTGGAACCATCACATCTTCTAGTCCAAAGCTGATCTTAATGGAATTTTCCCAGCATACATATAGGGGAAAACAGGTTTCCTAGCATGTTACATCAGCCACAAGATGTTAAGATAATTTCATTATGCCATTTATTGTTTAATGTGCCTTGCATGGAGGCTGGATATTTATAGGCCTCTTTTTTTCCTTTCACAGTAGGGCAGGGGAGTAAAATGGAGCATACCTGTTCTCTTAAGAGGAGTCTATAAGTCTGTTGCCAACATTCTCAGGTGGAAAAGATGGCATCAATAGATTAACATGTCCATAAAATAACTGAAGAGGGACAAACAGATATTTATGAAAGAAACCCAACACATTTCAAGTCTCAGGTCTTCCTCATAGGAACAAATTTTATATAAAGATGGACAGACCAGCTCCATCTGTCTCTGTAGAAAAACCATTACCCTAAAGAAGAACTAAGGCTTGAAACACAGACAGGAAAGGAATCAGGATCTTTTCATAAAGAGTTATTTGCATCATTTTGGACTTTTTCTGTTTTGTCAATGTGTGGACTATGTAATATCCAGGGGAAGAACACAGCATTTTAAAATAAATTTGTCCTTCTCAGAGACACCTGTGTTATTAAGTAGATTGCAGTGTAACTTGATTTAAAGATGTGCAACTGTATTTAAAGAATTGTGAAGTACACTCTCAATTTCTGATTTCAGTGCTAAATAACCATAGAAGTCATTGTTTAAATTGTCCTACAGCCTCTCTCGGAAAGAGGAAGGCAGAAAAGAGAGGGGGATTGTTTGTTGAACTGAGTCATTTTCAACCTTTACTGGGAGGTGAATCAGATGACCTTCCTTTAGCAATGTACACTCAACAATGTAGCTCATGAAAAGTGTGATATTTCAAGAACTAATGTAGACAATTCAGATTGGGAAATTGATAAGGCATATTCATTATTTTCAAGGTCCTGGATGAAAGCAGATAGACTAAAAGTGAAGTTCAGATGATTTTATTGATTAATATGGTGCCATTCAGACATAAAAGCAGCTGCATTGGGGCTGGTTTTCTGTGAGGAGTTCCCATACAGCTGGGAGGTGCATCTGAATGATGCAGCCATAGGATGAGGTGTGTGGCTCTTCCCCCCCCCACCCCAAGGATCAGCACCTTGGAAATGTGGCTCCCATGTGGTTGTGTTAACATTTCCTGAAAGCAAAAAAGCCATAACCAGCAGACCTGAAAGCAAAACTGACCAACCAAAGCAATCAGGGATTATATGAAATAAAGCCAATACCTGATTATCAGCCACAAAAATAGAGACCTTAAGTAATCCTACAGGGTAATACTGATAAAACGTAATAAGCAGAATGCTGAATACAGCTGAAAGTTTCAAGAGGTCATTCATAACAAAACAAGAGAGACTGGATGTGATTTAGGGTGTATTAATCCTAAAGAGCAGTTGACAGAGTGACAGGCCTCAAGGCAAATAATCTCCAGCTCAAGAAAAACCTAGCTTTCCATGATCTTATCTTCCAGTCCATTCAACTACCTTTAGTTTTGCTAATCTTGAGTGCTCAGAATCAGTGGACAGGACAGCTCTTAAAATCAACCAATGCATTAGTAACATGTTTTGTTCTAGTTTACCTTTTAATAATATTTAAATTACAGTAATGCATTTTTAACAGAAAGTTGTTTCAAAATGTAGAGGAAAACTAAACAAAACATTTAGCCATGAGTTGGGTCAGGGTTCTCCTACAGCTACACAACAGCTGTGGGGAACTTACTTCCCCAAGTGCTACAGGGCCAAATTTGGATTGAGACCATGGCACCAGGCAAGGTAGGACTGTAGCATTCCCCCCACCTACCCATGCACCATTTCCCCCAAGCCAGAACAGTCATGGTATTATGACGCTGTACATGCACTGAATACTGCATATGGAACCAGACAACGGGGCAAAAAGGGCAATCCCAATCTGAACTGGGTCCTGTATTGCTTGGGGAAGTGTGCGGCTGTAGGGAAAGGAAAGCAAGCCAGGAAAACCCCACCCTGATTTGTAGCCAAATGTATGGTGTAGTTTAGACCTATTATTATAGGAATCTAAAGGCCAAACCTGGTGTTCTGTTCATCCAACATACTCATCCCATCATATATTTTCCCTTATCACATTCAGAAAACTAAAACATATTCATAGTAGATATTAATTTTCTGAGCGCATTTATCAAATTAAGACAACACTGTTTCAGCATACACTGTAAGCATCTAAACTGGCACAGAAATGTTTTAATTCAGCAAGCTTGCCATTTTACTTTCTAGCATTTTTATCCAGTTACCTATGTTACTCAGAAATGTCCTGGTCTAGTTTTTGAAAAAGACTAGTCAAAGTAAGCAAGCTTCAAAATTAAGGGACGTAATGCAAGCTACAAGAAATGAATAAAGATTGTCGCTTAATTTCTGACATTTCTTGTTTTAGCACTTCAGAATGTATTGAAAAGGGACAGCTTGCTCAATAAGGAAAAAAATTATGTAATGTTGGAAACTTTTCGAAAGGAAATGTTGAACAGATGGAAATCCAGCCTCAATGATGCCAATTTCTGGGGTTTTTTAAAATAATAATAAAAAAAGATTCTGGGGCCTGATAAATTTCTGTTTTTATACCAACACTTTCTTTCAGCTAACTGGAATATTTTAATTTGTTTATAATATGTATATCCCACCTTTCAGCAACAGTTTTCAAGGCCCATCTAGGTTGATTATAAATCTATAACCAATTATTTTCAAAGTGAACACTGCAGGCAGAATCTTGACAGTAAAACAAAAACAAGAACAACCCTTCCATTGTTTCCAGGGCCACCAAACCAACTATGACTTCTCAGGGTAGACTGATTTTATTTCAGCATTCCTGTTTCAAAATTCACATATTTCACCAATAAGCATGCATACTAGTTGATTACTAAAACAATTAAATATCTGGTGTAGATCTTAAGGTGCAGGTGTGTAAACAGATTAATGCAAGGAGCCATTCATTATTTTTGTGGATTTCCCTCTCAAGTTGTACACCCTACACTTCAGCCCACTCTATTCCTGAGGGTCCCTTGACATTGGGAGACAGCTTTTTTGTGGTACATTGGACTACAGAAGACGGAAAGAGGAGAGAAACATTTTTTTTGCAAGTGATTCTTTAGATACAAACCATTGGTTTGCAATTGTATAGTCCTTATAGTAAGATTGTGTGCTATCTAAAACAAAGGTCCCCAAACTTTTGAGCTAACACAGGGTGATGGGCCAAATAACAAAATGGCTGCCACAAGAGGCAAAGCCAACCAGAAAATATCTGGAAGTGAAGCCATACATAACTCTAAGAAAGGTGCCAACAGGTGCCATGGCTTCCTCAGGCAACATTTTGGGGATCCCTGATCTAAAGCCTCTAGTTAACTGCTAGCAGATGCATGCCAGAATTATACCTGATTAGAGCAGGGGTCCTCAATGTAGTGCCCACTGGCATCAGTAAAATCTATTGCTAAACATAGAATCCATGGGATTCCAATGTGGCTCCTGCTGGAACTTTTCCTGGTGCCCACCAAGTGTGTTTAGAAAGTGGCCAGGGCCAGGTAGGGCTTTTGTCCGGCAGGGCTTCTGATTGGCCACTGGTCTGATTGGATGTGCAGGTTTTTTAAAAATCTTACTTTGGCAGCAGCTGCCATCAGAGCACAAGGATATTCACTGCATGACTGAAGGTGTATGTAATAAAACATTTTAAAACACTATGTACATTTTAAAAGGCATCCTGTTAAACATAGCTTCTGCTTGAAATGCTGAAGAATTCCTATTAAAATTATGCATAACTTTTCTCTCTTTTTTTGCCATTATGTCACGGCTGACTTCTGGCAACCCATGGGGTTTTCAAGGCAAGACACACTGCTTAGCTTCTGGGATTAGATAAGATCAAGCTATCCTGGGCCATCCAGGTCAGGGCATGCATCACCTTACTCCCTGAAATTCTGTGGTTGGCCCATCCTCCGACCTAGAGCAGCCATTTTGTATAAATCTCGCTTTTAACATATTTGCATTAAAGTAGGGTTTTATTTCAAGCAAGGTTATATATTTAAAGTGGTGCTATAATTTATTTAAAACTTTTAAAGTTTTTATTTTAAAAAGCAAGGGATTTTATGAGACTTTTTGAGTATGATCTATATTCAGATATCACTGACTCGAAGCACCATCTTTGACATTATTTTAAGGAAAAGGAAGGACTGCTGTTACAGAGTTATGGAAGTATGGGATGGTGTGGCTTGCTCTACCTTGAAAGAAGTCAGTTGACAGAAGAGGACTGAAGAAACGCCCCTTGTCAAGTTAAAAGAAATACCTGTGTCTATATTTGTTTGCAAATGCAAACCACTACACAGATGGCTTTGTTTACATTTAGGGGTGAATCCATATTATATTAATGTTCATCTTCAAAAGCTTATGGCTGATTTTCCTTTATTTATTAACAACAGCTCTATTATAGGCCCTGTGATTTGTAACCTAGGTGAAAGTCAAGCAAACAAATCTGTGCACGAGGCCAACAACAGAGAACACAGTGTGCACCCAGCAGAAGTAGAGACAGGCAGCCACCACAATAAGCAGGTGTTTGCTCTTTCAAGCTGCGATTTTCTAAAGCAGACAACAGCCAACTGTATGCAGGCAATCTGAAATGCAATGAATGTAGCACAGCCACTTGATGGGAGACTATACTGAATAGAAGTGATACAGGCCTGAAGATTGTCCCAAATCTCACAAGATGGCCAAGAAATAAAAGACAGTGACCCTTTTCCATTATTTGCTGTACAATCATGTCACTGCAGCGAATCTTGGAAAGAAATAAGAATTGTTGTATCCTTTGTTCTGCATTCTAAGGGGTATGCAAAGGTGGGGAGGGGGCATTAAGGCTTCTACCAAGGGCACAAACTCTCAAGAACTGGAAAATATGGGGGACTATACTTTCAAAACCAAATGTTGCAATAAAGGTTCTGTATCATACTGAAGTTGCTGAGATTGTCCCAGAAGTCCTCAGACACCAGTTGAAAAAGTATTTATTTTATTTTTATAACCTGCCTTTCTACCCTCACAAGGGCCAACAAGGCAGCTATCAAATTAAAACATACATAATAAAATCACATCTTAAACCATTTAAAACTACCCACCTACACACGCACACAAAAAATATACATCTTTGAAACAATCAAAAACAGAGCTAAAATTTATACCAAAGACATAAAAATAGCAATTAAAACATTGGTCAGGAAGGAGGGATCACTGAGGGAATACCAAATGAAATAAAAAGTCCTCACACATTGGCAGAAGATGGCAACAGAAGGGGATAGACAAATCTCCCTTGGAAAAGACTAGTTACGCACAGCACAGACTGTAGAGGGCAGTCCATTCCTGATACTCACACATCAGACTCTCCTGTGTCTCCTCCCCTCACACCAATATAGAATCCTCCAAATAATAATGTATTTCAGTTTACCTCCAAAGGTTGAATAATTTGCAAAACACAGTAGCTTAATCGTCAACAAAGCAGCTTAATTTTGCTCAACTCTAGTGTCTGGAACTGCATACCTTCTGAAATGTCAAAAAAATTAATCTTGTTACCAGGCTCTCCTAATTTAGTGAATTGTATTGTTAAAAGCAAATACAACAAAAGCCTTAAAAGGTTTTTTGTTTTGCCTATTTTGACATTTTATGAAAACTAAATTTGTCTTAAGACATTTTGTTATCAGTTTTATATAATTCATTGTCTTCACTTTAATAAAGTTTCCTTTACTTTTTGTGCTATGCAAGACTGATTATATCATTCACTAAGGATGCCAAGAGTTTTGGAATAAGGAGAAGATTTATATCCACAGCATGTTATTATTTTGGTGCATCAAAATAAATCATTGTATGCTGCTGAACACATAACCCTAATTAAAAAGGGAATTTATTGCCATAAGATTGCCCACTAGTTTAGATGGCTTTTTAAATGAAAAATAGGTGTGTCAATGAGTCTTCCATGTTCAGAGACAGTATACCTGCATATGCATGGTGCCAGTGACAGATAGCTAGTAAATGTCCGTAAGATTATCTTGATCCATTTCAATCATTTCTAGATTGTTTTGTTCTCTCTGGCTGATGACCTTCACCAAAAAACCAACATAAGGACCGTGCTAAGTCTTCCAGAAGATTTTGATATTATTAACCACATTGTTCCTCTTTAGTATCTAGCAGGATCTGGTATCAGAAGCACAGGTTTCAGTGATTCTGCTTCTTCTCTGAGAAATTCCAGGAGAAGGCTACCATTCTTTTTTATGGGACATTCAATAAAATTCCTCAGGGTTCCGTCTTGTCTCTCACATTAATTTAAGGTCAATGTGAAGCCACTAAGAGAAGTCCTCCACAGATTTGCAACAGGGTGTCTTGACATGCTGCCTTTTCCCCCAGCTAAGACTCATCTACCCATTAAGTATAACAAGATGACACTGCCACTGTCATTCATGCCTTGGTGATATCTAGACCAGACTATCATAGAATGCATTTTATGTGGAGCTATCCATCAAGAATATCTAGAAGCTTCAGTGGACTAAAATATTTGGGCAAGTTCCCTTAAGAGGCAGCATACAAATACAGTAAAATAAAATAAAACAAATAAAATACTATTGCCAATCTGTTGTTAGCCATAAGCAGGAAGTAATATATTACATCTGTGCTACAGGGAGTGTGCTAGTTACATATGTTTTCCAGCACAATGCAAGATGCTGGTCTTGACCTTTAAAGCCCTGAATGGTTTGGGCCCATGGTATTTGCATTATGAGCACCTCTGTTCTCTGAGAACTATTTGCAAGGCCCTGCTCAAGAAACCATCTTTAGTAGATGTAAATTGGCATCTACCAGGAGCAAAGCTGCTCTTCCCCTACCACATGGAGTTCCCTTCCTTCAGACATTTGCTTGTCCCCCTCACTTGCCTAACTATGACAAAAGCAAAAAAACCCAACCTATGCTTTTTTCCAGAGGTGTAATATCTGTTAACATCTGTGCTGTATAACATTGTTCATTCATTCACATTTTTATTTAAAGTTTACTGGGGGTTTTCCAACTATCAACACAGCATCCCATGAGACAGAGAAGAGGGGATAAAAGATTACAAATCTATACCGGAAGGGTAGGAAAACAGATGTTTTACAAATGTTTTAGTTATCTGCTTTATATTTTCACTTGCTTTGAGAAATTTTAACTAGGATGCAGTGCAAGAAATTTGGAGAAATAAATAATTATGCCTTATTTTTGAACTTCTCAGAGAAACCTGACTAGCCAGTGTTAGAGTGCTGGGCAGGATTTAACAAGCCAGCCTTGTATGAGTTAACATAAGAACATAAGAGAAGCCAATGCTGGATCAGGCCAATGGCCCATCTAGTTGCCTTTTTCTGCACTTTTTCCAATGCTATAATATCCCTTTTCAGTGTGGTGACCAGAACTGTACACAGTACTCCAAATGAGGTCGCACCATCGATTTATACAGGGGCATTATGATACTGGCTGATTTGTTTTCAATTCCTTTCCTAATAATCCCCAGCATAGCGTTGGCCTTTTTTATTGCAGTCGCACACTGTCTCGACATTTTCACTGAATTATCTACTACGACTCCAAGATCTCTCTCTTGGTCAGTCTCCGCCAGTTCGGACCCCATCAAAGTGTATTTATAGTTAGGATTTTTGGCTCCAATGTGCATCACTTTGCACTTAGCCCCATTGAACCCCATTTGCCACGTTGATGCCCACTTGCCCATCCTCAACAGATCTCTCACAATCCTCCCTGGTTCTCACCACCCTGAACAACTTCATGTCATCTGCAAATTTAGCCACTTCACTGCTTACTCCCAACTCCAAATCATTAATGAACAAATTAAAAAGTATCAGACAGAGTACTGATCCCTGTGGTACCCCACTGCTTACCACCCTCCTCTGAGAAAATTTCCCATTTATACTCATTCTCGTTTTCCTATTAATTAGCCAGTTTTTGATCCACAAGAAGACTTGTCCTTTTATCCCGTGACTATTGAGTTTACTTAGGAGCCTTTGGTGAGGAACTTTATCAAAAGCTTTCTGGAAGTCAAGGTAATTAATAACAGTTTCTACCAACTTACCCGGTATCGATGTCAGACTGACTAGCTTGTAATTTCCCGGATCTCCTCTGGAACTCTTTTTAAAGATGGGAGTGACATTAGCTACCTTCCAGTCCTCTGGAATGGAGGCAGATTTTAAGCAGACTGCCCAAAAGACCCCCAGCTGAGCTGTTTTTTTATGGCTTTGCCACTGCTTTTTCCCCCTCTGTATTTTTCTGTTGTGGTCTATTGAACCCGAAAAAATTCAGGATTTCTGAAAAATCCTGGATCCGAATACCTTACTGGTATTGGGATCTGGGTTTTTTCAGGAATCCTGAATTTTTTGGGGTCCTATACACCCAAACCAAAAAATACTGTGGGGAAAAAACGGCATAACCCTCGAGAGGACTCATCAGGACCAGCAGCAGTCACTGGGCAGCTTGCTACCCTACAATTTGTACAACTCATTTGGGTGTTGTGGCCACTAGATGATGCCCCACAGCTCAGTTGGGCCCAGAGGCAGCCTCCGTACAATTTGTTGATTTCTCTAGGACCAGCAGTGGCCACCACATACTTCACTTGAGCTACCTGCAATGGCAGAACTTTTGCCACTTAGCCAGACTTTGGGGGAACGAGGATGGCACGCAAACATCCAGTGTGATAGAGTGGGTAGAATGTTAGAGTAGGATTCCCCTCTGCCGTGGAAGCTTGCTGTGTGGCCTTGGACCAGTCACTCTCTCTCAGCCTAATATACCTCACAGTGTTTGTGGGATAAATTGGAGGGGAAGAGAATGATTAAAGCTGCTTCAGGAAGAAAGGTGGAGTATAAATTAAGTTAATAAATAAATCTGAGAGAAAAAGGAAATAGTGTGGGAAGGGAACAAGGGAAAATGAAGTGACTCTACAAGTCCTTATGGGATCTCCACCTGTATCCGTCTAAAAGTTAGAACTAATTACATGTCATCCATGTCAAGGTAAAGTCCACCCAATTTGGCTCCTTTTGACTTGTTAGTTGACCATCTAAAGTTATTTTCTACTTTTGATTGATGAACATTGACCTTTTACAGTTTTACGAAGAGAGACTCAATTTTTATTACATAACCTTTTTTTACTTTAGCAATTAAGGAGGCAATACAATACTTTCCCTTAAAATTACTTTCTTATTTTATACCCTGCCTTCCTGCCCTCATAAGGACCACCAAAGTGGCTAACAAATCAAAAACATGCATAATAAAAGCCCATTTTAAACACTATTGAAACTGACAAAATATATCATTCAAACTATTAAAACTAGAGCCTAAAATACACATACAAAAATATAAAAACAACAATTAAAACATTGGAAAGGAAGCAAGAATTACTGAGGGAACGCCAAATGAAACAAAGAAAAATCCTTACCCATTGGTGGAAAACAGCAACAGAAAGGGACAGACGAGTGCCTCTGGGGAGAGAGTTTCAGAGTTTTGGTGTCATGACTGAGAAGGCTCTCTCCCAGGTTACCTCCCACCTAATCTCAGATGGATTGTGTGTGGGGGTCACCTGAAGCAGGGCCTTGGAAGATAATTACAGTGGCCCTAGTAGTTTCAGATTTTCAGAACTTAATTAAAGCTGAAGAAGCAGAAAACACAGATGGAGCTACTAATTGCCTGCTGTAGTCTCAAGCTCAGAAGAAATGGCTCATGGTAAAAGGGAAGCAAATAATTCTTTATTGCCTCACATACTGGTGAATCATAGCTGCCAGGACAACTTTTAGTGAATGAATATGAGCTTGTATCTAGAAACACGTTCTGTAAACAAACAAACTTGGCAATACCGATTGGGGTCCTCCAAAAGTGGTAGTATTCTGAACTCTAGCCACCTGATTAGCCCAGTTATGTCCCTCTAAGAGTACTTCTGACTCAGAATGGATTTTCAAGATCACTATAATCCATATGCTTAAGTGATAAGATCCTATTTATAGGAATGGGAAATGGCCAGTAAAATCAGTAAAAGTCAGTTTTTTCATCTTGGTCAGTAATTTGTCAGTTTTTTTATTATTGTTGGTCAGTAAAGTCAGTATTTCTTTGATTTTTGTGAATGCAGTTTATGTTTTTCCATTTTCATTACTGCATTTTTGGGGCAACATGATGACTTCCCAGTGAGAAGGCAGATTGTTTTCAGTTTAGTTATGAAGTACTTTAAGTACTTTGTTCCTAAGAGTAAAAGTGATTTAGTGAAATCTTCCACAAAGTATAGAAACATAATTAACCTCCTGCCGGAGCAGGCTCATGGTGGCTTACAAAGAGATTAAACATATAGGTTACAAATTATATACAACCTTAAATAATAAAACTCTACATTATCATAAAGTGCTAGTAAGTGATCAGGTACTCATAACAATGCATACAGAAGGCGGGACCAATACTAGCGTTGTAATCAGATGATCTATATTGGTGTTTGGCTCGTCTTGGCCTCTATATTTAGGCATCAGCACAGGCTGTTGGTGGTAAGCCAAGGACCAGGGCACTTTCACTTCTCAGTTATTTGATGTTATTTGGTGCGGCTCCTTAGTCAAAGGCCTGGTGGAAGAGCTCCATCTTGCAGGCCCTGCGAAACTGTAAAAGATCCCGAGAGCCCTGATCTCTTCTGGGAGCATATTCCACCAGTACGGAGCCACCACTGAGAAGGCCCTGGCCCTGGTTGTGGCCAGCCTGGCATCTTTAGGACCTGGAAGGCCAATCGATTTTGTGACCCTGAGCACAGTGCTCTCTGGGAAATGTGTGGTGAAAGGCGTTCCCTCAGGTATGTGGGCCCCTGACCATAAATAGCTTCAAAGGTAAGTACCAGCACCTTGAAGCAAATTCAGTATGCTATCAACAGCCCTTGCAGTGCTTTTAGCACAGGCTAGATGTGTTCCTGCATAGGGAGGCCCATCAGAAGCCTGGCTGCTGCATCTTGCTGTTGCTTCTGGATTTGGGTCAAGGGCAGCCCCATGTAGAGAGCATTACAGTAGTCCAATCTCAAAGTGACCATCGCATGGATCACTGTCGCCAAGTCGTTGCATTCAAGGAAGGGAACCAATCAGTCGGAGGTGGTAAAAGGCTGGCTTGGCAGTGGCTGCTACCTGGGCCTCCATTATTAGTGAGGCATCCAGGAGCACTCCCAAGCGCCTAACCTCCGGTGCTGGCACCAATGGCGCCATATTGAAGGTTGTAAGTAGAATCCCTACCCTCGGGCTGCCCCAGCTCAGGCACAGGACCGTCGTCTTCATCAGATTCAATTTCAGTTGGCTCATTCTGAGCCAAACAGTCACGGCTTGCAACGCCCAGTCCAGATCTTCTGGTGTAGAGTCAGACTGGCCACCCAACAACAGATAGAGCTGGGTGTCATCCCCATACTGGTGACATCCCAGCCCATGCCTCCAGGCAATCTGGGCAAGGGGGCGCATGTAGAGGTTAAATAACACTGTGGACAGCACCGCCCCTTGGGGCACTCCACAAATCAGTGGGTGCCTTTGGGATAGCTGCTCCCTTTTGTCCCCGACCCCGAAGAAAGGAAGCCAGGCGTTGCAAGGCAGGCCCCTAGACTCCAGTGTCAGTGAGGTAGTGGATCAGTAACTGATGGTTGACAGTATTGAATGCTGCTGACAGGTCCAACAGCAATATCACTGCCAATCTGCCCCGATCCAGATGCCTCTGGAGGTCATCCGTGAGGGCAACCAGTGCCATCTTCGTCCTGTGGCCTGGGTGGAAATCAGAATAGAAAGGATCTAAAATGGAAGTGTCATCCAAAAAGCTCTGTAGCTCAATTGCCACGGCCTTCTCAATTATTTGGCCCAAATAGGGCAGATTGGAGACTGACTGGTAATTAACCAATTTGGTCAGATCCAGAGATGGCTTTTTCAGGAGGGGACGAACCACAGCTTCCTTGAGTGCCCTAGGGAATTGTCCCTCCGAGAGGGACTTGTTGATAATCTCCCTTAGGGTATCTTGAAACCTATCATGGCCAGCTTTAATTAGCCATGATGGCCATGGGTCAAGGCAGCACATGGTAGGGCGTACAGTTAAGAGCAGTTTGTCAACTTCCTCCAGGCTGAGCGGACTGAAATAATCCATAACCTGACTAGAAGATGTGCATGGAGCCTCGAGTTCACTTACTGTATCAACTGTGCTGGGGAGGTCATGGTGGAGTGACAGGACTTTATCTGCAAAGTAGCTCGCAAAGGCCACACAGCCAGTGTCCAATTCCCTAACATTTGGTCTGCCTTATGGCAGAACAGTCATAGACCAAATTATTCTAAATAATTGGGCTGGGCATGAGGTCGCAAGTGCAATTGTGGCCGCATAATACTCTCAGCGGCTTTGACTGCCATCTCATAGGATCTCATAAACGTCCTATAAGATATTCTTGTGGCTTCGTCGCAGGCGCACTGCTACTGTCTCTCTAGCCATCTTAGCCTTCGCTTCATCAGCCGCAACTCCTGGGTAAACCAAGAAGCCAGCCTAGCGTGAGGGTGCAGAGGGAGTCGGGGAGCGATCTCATTGATGGCTGCCAAGAGTCAACTGTACCAATCCTCCACAAGCTCATCTGACGAACTGCCGCAGGGCCATCTGAAGCCACATAGGGTCCATTTGGCTCTGCAGGCGGGCTGAAATCTGCTCGCCGCCCAAACAGGGTCAGGGTGAAACATTCAGATGGGCCTTCAGGGCATGATGGTCTCACCATGGCACTGCTGAGGCAGTGACCCGGTCCACTGTGACCCCTGCCACGAAGATCAGATTGAGTGTGTGTCTGGCCTGGTAAGTGGGAGTTGTTGCATATTGGGAGAGTCCCAGCACCACCACGGATGACACTAGGTCCATCGCCTGAGTGGAGGCCACATCGTCCGCATGGACATTGAAATCATGCAGGATAATCAGTCTAGGGTGTTCCAGTACCCAGCCCGACACGGCTGAGCACACAATCACAACCACAAAATGCCTATAGCCCCCCTTTCTCTATATATATATCTTTACACAATATTTGTTTGTGTGTTCAAAATAGAAACAATTATAAGTGGGTAAAATATTCTTACCTTTAAAATGCCACTCAACATAACAGCTGTGAAGGCCACGAAAACCCCCAGAAAAACTCTGAATTTTTGTTTGCTTCTGAGGCTTCCCCCCATTTTTCCATTGGGGAATACTGAAAAAACAACAGCCCTCCTATGCAATATTTCCTCTTTTAGAATGAGTGAAGTGCTTTTAAAGACAGGGTGGGTATGCTGTAGACTTACACATCTCTTAAATCCAAGATTCATTTCTCTACCTACTGAGCTAGCCCCTGCTGAGCGGCCTCTCAGCACTGGGACTAATGGGCAGTGCATTACAGTGGTTCAAATCCTACCTGGGAGGTTAGTCTCAGTGTTAGGGGATTCCTGCTCTGCCCCAAGGCTGTTGACCTGTGGGATACCACAGGGTTCCATCTTATTCTCCATGCTTTTTAGTATCTATATGAAGCCACAAGGACAGGTCATCAGGCGATATGGTCTGTGACGTCACCAATATGCGGATGATACCAGATCTACCTCCCTTTGCACCAACTCTGAGGATGCTGTTGATGGTCTGAACCAGTGCTTGGAGTCAGTAATGGGCTGCATGAGGGAGAACAACTTGAAATTTGGTCCTGGCAAGGCAAAGGCTCTCTGTGTTAGTAGAAAGGCAGACCAGGAGTTGAGATCTCCCCTGTTTTGGATGGGGTTACATTCCCCTTGAAAAGCCAAGTTTGCAACTTGGGAGTGCTGCTTGTCACAGCTGTTACCTTCGAAAACCAGGTGGCTCTTGTCGCTTGGAGTGTGTTTGCCCAGCTCTGCTTGGTGCATCAACTATGTCCATTCCTGGGTCAGCCAGATCTAGCCACAGTGATCCATGTCTTAGTTACATCAAGACTAGACTATTGCAATGCACTCTACTTGAAGCTATCCTTGAAGAACACTGCAGCTAGACTGCTGGTTGGGGCCAGTTATTGGGAGCATGTGATCCCAATTATTACAGCAATTACATTGGATACCAATCCACTCCTGAACCCAATTCAAGGCATTGGTATTGTCCTTTAAAATCCTACATGGCTTGGGACCAGTGGATCTGAAGCACTGTCTTCTCCCATGCATTCTTGCCTGGGAATTAAGATTGGGGGGAAGATGTCCTCTTGACTGTTCCACTGATTAAAGATGCTCATTTAGTGAGTACATGAGAGAGGGCCCTTTCTGTGGCAGCCCCATAATTATTGAGTTACCTCCCTAGGGAGGTGCGCCTGGCCCCCTCATTGTCGATCTTCAGGAGGCAATTGAAGACAGTTTTATTTAGGACTGCATTTTGATTGATTTAGTTCTTATGTACTGGCAGTCCTAATTGGAGTTTTTAAACTGGCTTCTGTGGATTTTATAACTCTTGTTTTTATTGTGTTTTTATAAAGTTTTATTTATAATATGAGCTACCTTAAGAACCTAAGAGCCCTGCTGGATCAGACCAGTGTCCTATCTAGTCAAGCATCCTGTCTCACACAGTGGCCAACCAGTTTTTAATATGTTTGTGCAGTTTTCAGTGTGCTGGTAATATTGAAGCATCAAATTGTAGAATACCTAGCATTGCTTGGAAACAGAAGACAGCTCCCCCCCCTTTAAAGTAACAATCTACCTATTGTGACAGTACATAAAATAAAAGTAGAAAATGGGAATGAAGTATATCTGATTAGTGATTGTATAAGTAAATCTGTAATTTAGAAAATAACAAGGTGGGACCCGCAAAAAAATGTTGCACAATGTGTTGTGGCCCTACTGTAGTCTTCATTGCCGGCAGTCCCCGCAAGGAACTTGTGGGGAGGGGGCATTCCCCTACCTTTTTCCCCTCTCCCCCCTTCGTTATCAAAGTTCCCTCTGTCGTTCTGCACCCACCCCTTAGATATCAATCTTCCCTCACCTCCCCTTCTCCTCTCACCCCTTTTATGTCAGCATTCCTCCCTACCCCCTTCTCTATCCTTTCTTACCCCCTTTCACCTCTAACCCCTTGTATGTCTCACCCCCTCTTACTCCAGCCCTTCTCAATGTCCTTTCCCCCCACTCCCTCTCAGTCTGCTCCTCTCTTTCTCTCCATTATTTCTCTACCCACCACAATCTCCCCCTCTTTCTCTTTCTCTCCCCCAACAAACAATCCCCTATTCTTTCTCTGTCTCTCTCTCCCCTCTCACAGAACCCCACTTCTTTCTGTTTCTTTCCCTTTGCAGCCGCACAGGCCAGCAAACATCCCCACTGGAGAGTGCTTATCTCCCACACCAGTCTGGTTGCAGTAGGAAGGGGAGCTGATGATGGACGACATGGGCTTCCCCTCCTGGAGCTTCAGCTAAGGGCCACAGGGCCAGCTAGGGCAGCGGCAACAGAGGGCAGGCGGGTAGGCTGGTTGACCTCCAGAGAGGCGCTGCTGCCCCTTTGGCTCCCTTGGCCCACTGGCTGCCCTCCCTCCCTGAGGGTGCCACTGGCTCCCATCACTCCGCAGGCCAGAGCCCAAACCTGGTAGCTGAAGCTGTGCCTTTCATTGCCGGTGGTCCTGGTGGCGACTGGGTGGCAGTGGTCCCAGTGGGGGGGACACACGGTTATTGCCGTGGCAGCTTCCCTTGTGGCTCCAGCGGCTTTTCCCACACCTCAGTAAGTCCATTCTCTGTGCATGCGCAGAATAAACAGTTTTACTTTGGGGGGGAGATTTAAGCATTTTAGATTTTTCTAGAAACCTGGGGAGTGCCCCAAGTTTGCTGAAAGTTCTGTTTACTCCCATGTGCCCCAGATTTGCGGAAATAAGTATCCTCACGCAGAGGGGACCCTTGGCTATTAGATATATAGATTGTGGTATCTAGGGTACCAGCCCCATTCATCATGGTGTTCAGTAATACTGTTGTAAACACCTAAATTGGTAAACTTTCTCTGTAAGAAACAAAGGAGAGGATTACAAAATCTCCACACAATGTCATTTTGGTGCTTCAGATGGAAGTAAAAGAAGACATATTTGGTTTTCCATAACGAAAAACAGAAGAGATTAGAACATCCAGATTCCACAAGGGTGCGAGAAGGAAGGAGCATCTTGTGCTGTATCTAAGAATATGCTTAGTTGTGATAATTTTGTGTCATAAGTCATATGTCAACAGATGCAGAGTCCACAGCTTAAGCAGAGTCCTGAGAACATTTGCCATTATTTAAATGTGAACACTTTGCTCTAGTCTGTGAAGCAAAGGCTAGAAGTATATTGCCTCTTCCTGCTAAATGTTTAGTCTGCTCTACACATGATGATCTTTCCTACAGCACTCTGAAGTAGGAAAAAGAATGTACCCATCTTGTATGATAAATGCACATCTTTTCACAGGCAGTAGACTTCTGAAAAAATTATAGTGCTGTCAGTGTACAAGAAGTTAGGGAAAATTTCAAAAGTAACCCCCCCCCATCTCTTATCCCCCCTCCAAAAATTTACAATTTGGCACATGTTTCCACCACTTCACATGATTTTAGTCACAGAATTTGCGCCTTATGGCTTCATAATATATTTTTTTTAAGTACAGAATCGTAGAACCTCTTAAATCTCATACACTGATGATCATCAGTTTCATCCCCTCTGTCAAATGTCTAGCTGGCACTAAGTGACCTTGAAAGCGGTAGGTGAACTATTTATCTGCTGTCAATTTCTGGGGCAAAATTATTAGCATTGTTGAGTCACTGTGAACTGGGATGTGTATCTGAAGGAACAGTTTTGTAGTAGGAGGCAGGGAGCAGACAACGGATGATAGGAGTCACTGACAAAAATCAAGTGGGCTCAGGATGATGGCAACAGCTTACTGGCAAAAGATTGTTTGTATAATGCCCAGGACTGCGGCTAATGTGACTTAGGAAGCTTATCAAGGATTCTGTCCACCCCTTCCCCCTTCTCGAATGCCATTTCTCTCTCTCATGGTTCTCATGATAGCTCTGAGCAACGATCTCAGTCTCTAATCAGTCTTTGATACCTGGCCCTTAGAACTGTCTTATATGTTGGTTGGATCCAGT
>NW_015164683.1:891005-904353 GCF_001447785.1 Gekko japonicus
TGCTTCTGAAAATCCTGTTTAAGTTTTGGAGCATAAGTTCCTGGAGAGGCAGCATCACAGTACAAGGGGAAGCTGTGAGGAGGAATTACTGAGAAAAATTGCTCCCTCCTCCTATTTCCACTGGTGAATTGTGGAAGGGGGGCTGCTTTAACCAAGTATTTCTCCCTTCTCAGTGGAGTCTTGTATTATCTTGCATTTTTTCCTGAGGTTCTTCCAACCTTCATAGTGGATTCTGAGGATCAGCATAAGGCAGGAAACACTCCCCCCCCTTCGTTTTGTCACCTTCAGAATAACCCACCCCTTCAGTTTTGGGTCTCCCTAAAGTGTTTTCTGCCTCCCTAAAGGAATGATGGGAATAACCCATGGAAATGTCCTCCCCCTCAGAGGGAGAAGATCTCATCTGCTAACTCCCCCTACAAGCTTTTCTGCTACATCCAATTCTTAATTTTCTTAATCTTTAGGAACCAATTACAGCTGTGTGGATTCAATAGCCAAATCACTTTTCCTGTCAGCTTGTGGCCATAATGCTTTCACTGTCAGATTCAGAAATCTGTCTTGTTAGAAATCTGTCTTGTTAGAAGCATAATGGTCACTGATGTGACTGTATTGCTGCAGTCTTTCATACAGTCTTATTACAACGGCTGTGATCAGATGAACTGTTTGATCCATTGTTGTTGCTTCTCCCCAACGGATCCAGAGATCATTTCGGGGGGATCGCGGGGGATCGCAGTTCCCCCGGGTGAGGTACAGGGGGGCACATAACGAAGCCCCGCCCCCTGCTTCCGGCCGCCTCACTTCCGGCCCTCATTCAGCCAGGAGGAGACAGGAGAAGAGGGAGGGTAAGTTGCTTCCTCCCTGCCTCTCCCCACCCCTGCCTGCCTGGGGCCAGGGAGGGCCTTCGCGGGGCTTCCTTGCACTCCCGCCGGCCTTGCAGGTCCACCGCCGGGCCCCTCATGGGGTAGCTCTTTTTCTACGAAACGACCCCTAAACGGATCTAACATGCATGTCCAGACAGCTACATCTCTCTCCAGTTCTCCAGTCATTGGGCCCCCGTGATCACCCCGATTTTCCTGACACCTCAGAAAATTCAGTATTTATGGATCCTGCCAGTTTCACAGCACTTCTGCAGGTGTCTGATTGCTCTCTTGCGGGGTGAAGCCTTTTGGGAAGTCAGATCACTCACTTCCGGTTTTGCTACCATTTTTTAACCTTGTAGCAATAAGCGCATATGTAGTTATCTGCCCAAGGCTTGTTTAAAACTGCTTATGTGAGCCCAGGAGTGAGTGGGCAAGGATGGGCAGGAGGACAGATGGAGAGGTGCAGCTGCTGGCGGTGGGGCTGAGAAGGGCCAATAGAGAAGGGCCAAGCGCCGGGCTGAGCAGGGCCTGATAGGCAAAGCAGCCAGTTCTGCTCAGGTCAGGCGGCAGAGCAGGCAGGATGAATCTATCCTTAGATGCTTAATTCTAAAGAAACATTTCAGCTGTCTCCAAAAAAATGTTTATCCTTTTTTATGAAGTGATCTTCCAGCAAAGGTTGGGCTTTTAATGAAATGTAATGTAAATTAGATAAATAGGTACCACTTCGGTGGGAAGGTAACAGCGTTCCGTGCACCTTGGTGTTTAGTCATGCCGGCCACATTACCACGGAAACGTCTTCGGACAGCACTAGCTCTTCGGCTTTGAAATGGAGATGAGCACTGCAACCCTAGAGTCGGACTCGACTGGCTTTCGAGCAAGGGAACCTTTACCTTTACCTATCCACTCATAGGTAGGAGGAGGGGTGTTTTTTGTGTGTGTGTGTGTGTGTTTGCTGTACAGGACCTGGTAAGGGGAATTGGCCATATAAGCGCACACAAGGCTGGCCTGTTAAATCTAGTTGTGACGGAATTAAAGATTTGAGAACAGCAGCAGGTAAACAAAGGAGCTACTGAGTCATGTGACTGAGAGTGGTGGGGGCCAGTTGGCTCGGAACTCTCAGTGAGTGACAGAAAACTGTGAACAGCTGATAGTTGAGAGCTGACAGTTGGGCAGAGACAGTTGGAAGAAAGCTAGTAGTTGGCTAACTGGAAAGCTCTGATGAGGACATAAGCCTCTGGGCTCAGTGGAATCAGCCAGATAGCAGTTTGTGTAGAAAACTGGGGCTGAATAGCACTCTGCACTGGTACCCTCTAATGAAAAGAGGAGAGTGAACAGAGAGTGCAGAGTATAAAACCTCAGTGGTCACAAACACCAGAGACACTGCTCCAAAGGAACAGATAAAGGTGGCTAAGGAAGGGCTAAGGGTCTGGAGGAGTCTGGAGAGCTAGGGTAGTCGCACCAGTAAGACTCAAGGGACCAGGCAAATAAAGCCCAAAGGTTAACCACAAAACAGTTACTGAAGAGTGGGATCATAGATGGGTATTGTGAGCGAAAGAACATCTGAGTCAAACTGAGAGTGATAAGCATACAGCCTATGTAAAGGCAAAGTGAAGTGTTTATTCTACAAAGTATCAAAATATCCTGTGTAAATATATCCCATCCCCTGTTGAGTTTTCTGTGAAATAAAGAACTGTGCTGTTTGACTTTTACAAGCACTGGTGCCTGACTCTTTGAAAAGGAAGCTATATACACAGACCCCGAAGAGACTACTTTTAAGTGTGATCTGGTCAGCCATCAGAAAGCAGAACTGATCAGTCCCATCACAGTAAAATAAACTGAATCCAGTACAAATAAATATATCTATAGGCAGTGACGCCACAGCTCGGTCACGGCAACGGCCGGGGAGAGGTCGTTGTGTTATACTAGTCTAGCACTCTAACACTGGGTAGCCTGTTGTGTATCCACTCAGAGCTAGGAGGAGGGTGGTTTTTGTGTGTCTATATTTATGTTTGCTATGCAGGACCCAGTAAGGGGAATTGGCCCTTACCAATTGTGAATTGTGTGTCTGTGTTTGGGAGTGTTAGGGGAAAGTTAACGGCTTTTCTGCTATGCCCACTTGCTTTGCCGCACGCGTGAAATATATCCATTGGCTCATGCTTAAAGGGGGAATGTTTGATTTCACTATAAGTCAGAGGCCCTAGTACTGACAGCCATTCCTGACACAATCTGTACACGTGTTCTTTAGTACTGGATCCACTAATAAACAGTTATCTTCTTATGAAGCCCTGTGTGGTGTGACCTGACTAGGGAGCCAGACAGATATCCAACCATAGCATCCAAGGAAAGCTGCAAAAACAACATAGCCTGGGCAAATCCTGGCATACACAAAGGGTCAGATAAACAGACTTTCTTATTATCCTTTCTCATAACAGGAAGAAATGCAAAGCAACTGGCAGGTAACAGTTTATATACACAATTTGCATTATTTATCAACAATTTGCATTTTATACAATCTCAGTTGCCCAGGTTTGTGGAACTTGAATAGGCTAACCAAATTTTGGCACACAATATCACTTCAAAACTATGCATAACTGCAAACTGCAATCCCTTAATTTTAGTTTTCCTTATTTTTTGAAAACTGCAAATGGAGGGGGGGGGAATTAAAAAGCAGTTGTCAAGCACATCCCAAACTAGTTTTTACAGAGGAACTTGCTAGCCTTGATCCTTTTATTCTCCTTTAAAAAGGGGAGGGGGGCTTCCCATAATTGAAGTCTTTCACAGGCTTATGCACAGCTACAACACAGCTATTATGAACAGTCAACTCAGATTCACAAAGCAACCAACCAAAACATAGCATTGTGTACTACATGGCTGGATGTGTTTAAAAAAAGAGAAAAGAGAGGTGAGGAGGAGAACTCTTAGGACATGATCTTCAGGCCAATTAGTATTCTGCATGCTTCCTTGAGTTCACTGAGCACAAGGTGTAGCTAGTATCAGGTTTCACCCCTGCTGGAAACAAAAAGCTGTCCAAATGAAAACATACCAGTAGTTGATCAGATGACTCTCTGATGTCAAATGGGTCCCATAAAAAAGTCAAGGAAAAACATTTTTTTTCCCAGTTGGAAATCTACCATTTTTGCTTCTTGTTCCCAATATGTCAAGGAGCAGGTTTATACTTGCCACACACTATGCTCACTGAAGTCAGCAAAACATTCTGCTGAAGAAGAAACCCTATGATCATTGACCAGAAACATCTTAATCCCCCTCCCCTTTTTATAAACATCCAGTCCAGTGAGTTATGGACAACTTGAAACTTTGCACACTGTCCTATATTATTTGGGCTGGTTTTACATGGGTTTTGTTTCTGGCGTTTGCTATTGACCAACACAGCTATATACAATGTTTTCCCCAATTCCCAATCTCCTACAAAGTGTGAAAACAAAAGACTTCTATTATGCAGGGAGGTTATCCAAAATTAACTTGGATTCAACCAACAGAATGATTATGTAGCTAGGAAATCCTTGTGACATAAAACTTCTATATTCATACAGAACAGCACATTATTCAACAGCATATCATTTAACAGTTACTCAGCATAAAAAAGAGTTATAATAAAATAATCAAACACGCATAAGGAAAAATTTGATCCACAGATCAAGTTAAAATGAAATAAAACCATCTGAGTTACACTGATCACTGTTAGCTTATGCAGGTTTAGATAAGATGTGGACTGAGGCGAAAAATCTATTTTTGGACACTTAAATCAGACAGATCAATAAGTAACTGAGAGCAACTCTTCAAACAGTGAAAATCTTCAGACCCAGTCAAGTTATTCCATTATTTCCACTTCTTTTGTTTCTTCTGCATGAACAGAGATTTTACTAGTCCAAGATTTACTCCCAGAAGGCTCTACAAGAGACCTGAAGTTCACCTCATCTACGTCAGTACTATTTCAGAAAAATAAAGGCTTCAGGCTGCTGTTTAAAATCCAGCTTTAAAATGTGCAACAAAAATTATTTTTAAGATGGGGGGGGAAATTAGATTTTTGTTCTGAACAATGAATCAGAAAATAAAATTCAGAAATTCATTCATTGCTTTAATTAACTAGATTCATTAAAGCCTAGCTAAGCCAATAAAATGTAATATTTATAGCAGTTCAACAAAACTGCACAGCTTCAACATCCTGTTCAAAAACAAAGCAACATTCTGTGCACTTACTAAAAGTATATATTGAAGAACACAAGAATAAACTCCTAATTCAGTCAGCCCATTCTAATTCTAATACTATAATGAGATATCCTGCTGACTCCAACATATGGCAAAAGTAGAAATTTGCCCTTTCAGTAAAAGATTCTAAGCTGGTCTGTGTGCATTCTGTCCTAACACTGAAAAAATTATTGTGTTCCTGGTGTAGTGGTTAATGGCAGACTCCAATCTGGAGAACCAGGTTTGATTCCCCACTCCTCCACATGAAGCAGCTAAGTGACCTTGGGTCAGCCACAGTTCTCTCAGAACTCTCTCAGCCCCACCTACCTCACAGGGTGTCTATTGTGGGGAGAGGAAGGGAAGGTAAGCCACTCTGAGACTCCTTCAGGTAGTGAAGAGCGAGGTATAAAAACAAATCTTTTTCTGCTTCTGGCTGTCATAGTAATGGAGAGAAAAAACTTACAATGTATGGACAAGGTTTCAAGTACAAACAGACTTGGCTGTACCCCTCAGATATAAAGTATGTGTCTTCGGGTTTTATTTTGTTTCATTCTGATTTTATGAATATTCTGTTTTTAATGTTTTAATTTTGCAAGTCACTTTGAACACATTTTATACATTGAGAGATGGGATACATTTTAGATTTCTTCAGTCATTTGCAATTAATTTTGAATAATTTCATTGTCTTGATTTTAACTTATTTTTCTTGAGTTGCTTCCACACATGTTTGTTTTTCAGTCATCTTCTAATTCTTCACAACTTTGTTTTTCAGTCATCTTCTAATTCTTCACTTCTGTGGTTTCCTTTGCTTTGGTCTATTCTTTCCCAAACCAGCTTTGGTAGAATACTTACAGAAATTAGGTGTGGCCACCACATGGATGGGATTTCTGCACCATCCCAATCTCATTGGTACCATAGGCCCTTGTGCCTATCTCTCCTCCATATCACAAGAGGGCTCTCTGATGACTATAAAAAAATGGTAGTAGCTATATCTCTAGGGCATCATTACACTATAATAATGAAGCTACTACTGATTAAAAATCAAATGGGAAAAAACAGTGGCACAGAGTGGGGGCACGGGGAAATGCAAAAAAAGAACAGAGAATCCCCCCCCCCATGAGGACTCTCCAATGCTGTTGTGAATTGAAGATTTGTTTCACTTACCGTGAAGCTTCCTTTCTCGGTGGGTTGGGAGCGGGACAGTCCGTACTATTGGGATAAGCTCCGCCCCTTCCTGCAGGGTCGGCTCCGATCTTTGATCCCTGTGAGGCGGGGCTTATCCTCTGCAGCTTTCCCAGGTCATACACGAGCCCTCACCTCATCTGGAAAGTAACAGGAAGACCACTTCTCCCACAAAGAGACAACTCCACGTGAAGACTTAAACATCAACTTTTAATAACCAATTAGAACTGTCAACAGAAAACCAGTTCCCAGACAGAAACTTACACATTTCCCCAATCAATGAACTGAACATTGTAGACTGAGAAAGTACCCCACCGGTCGACGTCCTGCAACCTTCCCTGCCCACCAAAGACAACCATCCAACAGGGTGGTCCGGACTGTCCCGCTCCCGAACCACTGAGAAAGGAAGCTTCACAGTAAGTGAAACAAATCTTCCATTCTCTAGTGGTTCAGATAGCGAGACAGTCCGTACTATTGGGACTTTAAAAAGCTAGCCCCAAGGGAGGGAACATTGTCAGATACCTACAGAGCGTGTTGCAGGACTCTACGACCAAAGGCCGCTTCTGCTGAAGCCAACTTGTCCACCCTATAATGTCTTGTAAAGGAGTGAACAAACTGCCAGGTGGCCGCCTTACAAATCACTTCCAAAGTCGGAAAGGATCTATAAACTGCAGATGTAGCCGCCCCCCTCAGAGAATGTGCAACAATTCCTTCTGGAGGTTCCAACCCTCTGACCTTATATGCCAGAATGATACAACCTTTAATCCATCGACTCAGGGTAGCCGTGGATACCTGTGCCCCCATAGAAGACTTCCTGAAAGACACAAACAAGGCTTCAGATTTTCTGCTCTGCTGGGTTCTATCAATATAAAAGCTAAGAGCACGTCTAACATCCAAACAATGCAGCTCTTTCTTTTTGTCATGAACGGGTTTCGGACAAAAATGTGGTAAAATTATTTCCTCTGATCTGTGGAAAATCGAATTTATCTTAGGGCGGAACACTGGATCCAGTCTTAACACAACCTTATCTCTATGGAACACGCATAAGTCCCTGTTGACCGATAAAGCCCTCAGCTCCGACACACGCCGAGCCGAAGTAATACCCACTGGGAACAGTGTTTTAAAAGTAAGTTCCTTAAGTGGGCACGTGGCCAATGGTTCAAAAGGCGCTCTGGCACAACGCTTTCAAGACCTTATTCAAGTTCCACGTTGGGAACCTATGTACTGTGGTAGGGTTAATCAGAGAAGCCCCTCTCAGGAATCTTCTCACATGATGGTGACATGATAATGATTTACCTCCCTTGACACCCTGTACAGCCGAAATGGCTGAAACCTGTCTTCTGAGTGTGCTTGTACTCAGACCCTTATCCAAGCCCTCCTGCAGAAAACATAAAATGCCTTTTATTGACACCTTAAAAGGATTTAACTTGTTATTCTGACACCACGCCTCAAACACCCACCAGGTAGCATTATACACCCTGTTAGTAGATGTTTTTCTAGACGCTAACATGGTTTTCACTACGCAGTGTGAAAACCCCAGTGCTGCCTGTAAAGCCTAGGCGCTCGAAATGAGCACTGCCGGAGCACGTCCTGCTGGTAAGCAGGGCCAGCAAGAACTGGGGAAGCTGCAGAGGATAAGCCCCGCCTCACAGGGATCAAAGATCGGAGCTGATCCTGCAGACAGGGGCGGAGCTTATCCCAACAGTACAGACTGTCCCGCTATCCAAACCACTGGAGAATGCCTCTGCAATGGGGAATAGTTTCCACATGGAAGCAGCCATAGTCTTGAGAAAAGTACAGCTGTCTCGATACAAATGTGGCACATAATAATTAACATGACACACAAAAAAGTTTTTACTAATTTTTGAAGGGGCAAGATTATGTCTGGCTCTGCAATAAACCTTGCCTATGTACCCTGTTTCCCCGAAAATAAGACCTACCCCCAAAATAAGCCCTAGCAGGATTTCTATGCATTTGTGGTATAAGCCCTAGTGTGTCTTCTTGAGAAAAAATAAATATAAGACAGTGTCTTATTTTCGGGGAAACACGGTAGCATTTCAATATGCCTGTTTCTGGCAATAACTGATACACGTAAAGCAAAGTAATATAAAGCTCCATATATATGGCCCAGGCTAGACCGAGCTAGTGAGATCTCAGAAACTCAGCAACGTTGGCCCAGGTTAGTACTTAGCTGGGAGACAACCAAGGAAGGCCAGGGTTGCTATGCAGAGGCAGGCAATGGCAGACTACCTCTGAACATCTCTTGCTTTGAAAACCCTAAAGGGTTACCATCAATGTTCCCTCTAAGCTATGGAGTCTTGTGAGCAAAAATTCTACTTGGTGAGCTACTGGTATTAAAGCTGTGAGCGAGTGATTTGGCTGCTGCATCAATTAGTTTGCTCTAGAGCCATCCCTCCTGAGCGAAGACAAAAATTTATGAGCCGGAGGCTAAAAAAACTGTGAGCCAGCTCACACTGACTCAGCTTAGAGGGAACACTGGTTACCATAAGTTGGCTGCAACTTGACAGCACTTTCTACCACTACCCATATATGTGTAGCTGGAACTGGTTAAACCAGGATCAGCATACCACTGTTGTTCCATATATCCATCTGCTCGACATAGGAACATTTACTATGAATTAAACTTTATGATTTTATTGGTATTTTGTCGTTGTGTTATCGTTACTAATACTTTGAATATTGGTTATCTAATGCTGGTACTATCAAAATTCAGCAATGTTCTCTTGTGCATATTAAATCATTCATTTACGGATGGCAAACATGAAATTTAATTACTTGTATGGTTGTGTTTTTTCAGTACTTTATATGCCTTAGAATTCAAATATGAGATTATAATAGCAGAAGGAGCTATTATTTGAATGTTATCGTCTCTTAATGCAGAATGATAATTAAATTTGTTCACAATGTCACAAAACCTGTTGTAAAGTGGGGGTGGGGAAACTACAAACCAGGTATGCCTATGAGCAATCCTACCTGTTTCCCATATGGTATCCCACTTTCAGAAGCTATCAGTTCCTTGTTGGAAAATACCCCAGAGCTGTTAGAAAAACACTTGGATCTGTCATTACAATTGACCCCTCCCTCACCAGCAGGGGATATGTGAGGCTGTAAGTCAAAATCCTACCAGGGAATGATCTGTCCATGACAACAGAATCACAAACAACTCTTCCACACCCAGATCAGTCTCACGTCTAGACCAGCATTTCATATCCAGAATATATCCTACTAGATGCACCAGGTCCACAGTTAAATGAAACAGTTGTCATGGTGGCCCTGAAGTTCAGAACCATCCCTAGCAGTATAGTCTCTGCATCAGTACTGAAGTTTCGAGTATGATTATACTGGGATATCACTACACTGGGGACCAAGCTAGAAGTTTCGGCGTCTATAGGATGGACCCATAGACGCTGATGCCATTAAAAAATTGCACAAGGGTCCAATCCTAATCAGACCTGCAGAGTGGAGGAATCAGTCAATTTTATCCCCCCCACACACACACCTTTTTAAGTGCCAAAGCAGCCCCCCTTGTCTGTTTCAGAACTTGAAAAAGTGCCGGGGGGGGGACAAGATCACTGGACCCACTGCACTGCCTTGTGGCATATTGAATTGCCGAGTTCAGCTCTAAAATGGTGATGGTGTCCATAGGTCAAATCCATGGACACTGTAACATCTAGTTTGGGCTTGAGACCAGCTCTGCCAGTTATGATAGGTTTCTGTATGGTTAGGCAGCAGACTGGGTAGCACATCCACAGAATCCCTATTCTGTCTCAACAATGCAATACCTACAATGAACACTCAAAATGCAGTGCCTGATTAACAGGATACATGGTCAAGGTATTGGTATCTTTACAAAACCACCTTCCTGACAACCAGGTTGTTCCTCCTGTTGTACCAAGAAACTCAGCAAGCACATTTGTGACAATCCTCCCCCCGCCCTCTTCAGATAGATCTTGGTGCTGCACCCTCGGTCAGCTTTCTCAGATTGAAGTATACTACACACTCACACACTTACACACACTATAAAAAATTAACGCACTCACGCCTGCTAAAAGCAAACAGAAACACAGTGTCTCTTCTGATTCAATTTCCTGAATGGAAAAACTACATGTACTCAAATGTAATTATTTAAACAGAGATTTTAATAAACATTAACACCTCTGTAAATCTAGAGGGAATTCTAATATCATAGCCTCATTTAATTAAGCAGTAAATGTTGACATTTCATATTTTCATTAAGTGAAATTACATCTCCAGAAAAGGTTTTGTAGCAGCTGCAAAATTAGATATGAAATAAATCATGGTATTATACTTCTCACATACATACACAGACACAAAGTGTGTCAAGGTTTGTGTTTAAGCAGAAATCCCCAATAACCTATTCATTGATAAGGTGTCCACATTGTCTGTTACGGAAATACATACCAAATTATGAAAACGCCCCTCGCAGGTAGACTCTTGCAATTTACTTAAAGTGGCATAAAGTATGATCAGGGGACAGACAAACAGTATTTTTAGCATTGCTGTTTAATGTCTGGTCCCCAAAGGATACATTTGCTCATCTATTGAAGGAAGATGAGGTAACCTGTTTACAAGCAAAGAGAATTTTCCCCATATGCTTATTGCATCATCCCAGTGAGCAAGAAGGGAAAAGGAGAGTGCAACCTGGAGACGGTTTCCCCTTATCACCATAAAAACCAAGGACCATGACTGGCCAATAATTTTATCAGGGACAGCCATCAACACTGGTTCTACTAACTCACTTGTCCCACTACTAACAAATATGCAGATGAAAAAGTCTGTTTAACTGCCTCTTCCCCAGCAGCAAAAGCCTAGGCAGTCTTCCCTCCATGCACTTCAACTGTTGGCTTCCTCATGTAAGCCAAGGTACTGGCATATGAGAGTAGAGTGTAGCGGGGAATAGGGGAGAACTTTGCTCGGGGAAGGAAAAGCAATTTAAAGAGGCCCTTGCAAGCAGAAAGCAGCAAGCAGAAAGTGCATAATAAGGCAGCATTTGGAAAGCCCACTGAAGGCAATATTGAGCACATGGGCTACCAGTTGCCTATTTCTAACCACGAAAAGATCAACAGAGCTTCACACATGTCTCTGTAGTAGTTTATCAGGCGTTAGGGCTGCCAAGCCGCGGCAGGGGATCCGCACGTCTTCACAGGATCCCTGCCGTGGGGGACAGTGATACGCGCTGCACCGCCGTCGCCAGGATGTGACGCTATGCGTCGCTCTGACAACGGGACTCCAAACAGCCCCGCTGCCAGAGCGACGCGTAGCGTCACATCCTGGCGACAGCGGTGCAGTGCGTATCGCTGTCCCCCGCGGCAGGGATCCTGTGAAGACGTGCGGATCCCCCGCCGCGGCTTGGCAGCCCTATCAGGAGTACACCAGAACACTTTATTGTTCATTAAACTCTCAACAATCTCAACTGTGGGCCCATTATTTTTGTTTTCATACTGATACCATAAAAACACCCCCATCCTAAATTAGGGTTTGCTTATGTTTAAAACTTGCAGACTGCCTTACCAACCAAGAAAGTATTCAAGGTGATTTACAATTACATAAAACGCATTTATAGAAGTGTATCACCTGTCATATGTACCATATCTTTTACTGAGACCTTATTTGGTTTCCTATAGTTCTCTCATGAATATGTGCATCATGTACTGATGAAAACAGTGTTGGCAAAACTGTAAAAGCATGGGGAGGGGAGAGATGTTATCAGCCTGTGATCCCTAGATCAAAAGAAAATAGGAGAACCAAAATACTTTGAACTACCATGTATAGCTTTTAGGTTCTTAAAAAAAGGGACCCCAAAATAGCAAAAAGCTTTAAAAAACAATAAGGTTGTTTTGCAGGCCATTTGTAGAGACAGAGAGCACTCATCAATAGTCATGAAAACAACACACAATCCCTTACACTGTGACGGCTAGGTGGTGTAAGGGTAAATGGTTATGTCCCCTCATAACTGAATAAATCATATTGGTTTGCCAACTGCCTCGGGGGAAGTGTCCTGTCCCTTTAAAAGGAGATTGTTTATTAGGTGATGTTTATTAACTTCCACGCCATAAAAAGCTTCAGCCCATTTCAACACAGTAAGAGTCTATTAGAGTCTCTGTTAAGGAGATTCATCTGTTCCCCTTTACCTTCCATCAGCAGGTGAAAATCGTTTTGTTTGGTATTCTCTTATTGACCCTCCTTACTGTTCATGTTTTTATTGGGGGGTTTTAATATATAAAATGGTAGTTTTTAAAGGTTTTTAAAAAAATATTTTAACTGTTTGCCACCTTGAGGGCCCAAATTGGAAATGCAGAATAAAAATGTTTTAAATAAATAAATATTAAACAGACACAACATTCTTTTCCAGACCTATTGGAAACCAATCATATGAAGAGCTTTTATCTCCACGCCTTATTAAGGAAGATCTCCTACAGAACTACTGAGAGACTGCAGAGCTTCAAAATACCCAGTCTGCCTCCATTGAACTATTTCCTAAGTTACAATAAATTAGAATCTATACATGTAAAAACATTGACCAAGACTCCATATCACTCTTAATTCTTCAGAGAGTCTCTTTGGCTAAAGTGATTTGTATTCATTTTATTATGCGCATATAAACATGTTAATGTTGGTCTTCATTAATATAGCACATTTTGTGCCTCACACTGCAGGCACACAACAATGTTGTGTTTCTACCCTGCTTTCTTAACCAAACAGGGCTGCTGAAGTGGCAAGTATTAAAAACTTGTATGATTCACCTCAAATATATTCAAACTCTCCACTGAAATCCAAATCCCATTTTGAAACCCTAGCTTCACAAGTTGTACATAGAGACTTCACAGGTCCTGCTCCTATAAATTGCTCACAATCCCTTAATCACAGTTAAAGAATCAGGAACATGTCTGCACAGACGCAAGACAACAATGTAACAACTGGGTAAATGGAATGTAAGCACATTTTTAACATCCACAGTTATAGTGAATATAAACAAATGTGAAGACCTGTACCAAGTGTAACATTTGCATAATAATAGGTGGAGACAAGGGGTGGACCCGCGATACTCGCGGGGGGGGGGA
>NW_015164683.1:904506-917395 GCF_001447785.1 Gekko japonicus
GAAGCAAGGGCCCCCCTCCCGGCTCGCTGCTCACCTTCCAAGTGGTGGCGGCGGCAGCAGCGTTTGCAGAGCGTTCCCTGCGCATGCGCAGGGGATGCTCTGTGAGTTTCGGGGGGATTTAAACATCCCCCCGATGTTTTTTTCCAGATTTAGGATTTTTGTGCACACGTGGGGACCACCCCACGTGCGCACAAACCTCTCCCTCCCCCCCAGGTCCCCCCGATGTGCGGATTTAAGTATCCGCACACCAGGGGGCGACTTGAGAATTAGATATATAGATAAGGCAGAAATGTGGTGAAATTTTCTTTGAACTACTTAAAAAACTTTCTAGAGTTACACATCTCTATGCAAATATAGACACATGATATAGACTATTCCCCTACCTGGATGACCCAAGCAAGCCCAATCTTGTCAGACATCAGAAGCTAACCAGGGTCAGTCCTGGTTAGTACTTGGACCAAGGACCACCAGGCAATGCGCACCACCACAGAACACCTGTTGCCTTGAAAACTCTGTAGGGTTGCCAGAAGTTGGCCGCAACTTAATGGCATTTCCCAAAGATACATACAATTAAGGTGTTTTGTTGTTGTTGTTTTTAACGAGACTGCAGTTGACAAGATCTTGCAGCAGAATGTATTTATTCCGTTTACCCACCTCAGGAAACAGCTCTAGAAAGAGCTAGATTCCAGTCCAGTAGCACCTTAAAGACCAACAAGGTTTGTAGGGTATAAGCTTTTCAGAGTCAAAGCTCTCCCTTCATCAGATTCTTTTAAAATGTACAAACTTTTAAGTTTGGATCCAGAGAAGTGTGTAGGGATGGGCACAAACCGGCTCACGAAGTTCATCATGAATTCTGACCAGTTCATGGTTCACAAAATGATGGTCAAGGAAGGGCACCCAGCATGAACATTACACAAATTTTAGTGCTGTTCGTAGCAGTTTGTGGCGGTACAGGGATGGATACATTTCCAGGCAGACTGTCTCTGTTCAATTAAACTGTTTACAAAACTCCAAGGCAACAGGGGGGCAAAATTCTCCAGCCGTGGAAACACCAAAAGGAGCCCTCCAAAGTTTAATAGGCACTTCCAATCTGCTCTATGGAATCAGAAAGCTAATATACGCTCAGCTCCACACCTTTTAGTCTGACGGCAGTTCACACTGCAGGTAGACAGAGAGGCAGGGAACTTGTCATAAGCCAACTAGCAGAGCATGTTAATTTATTCCCTCCTGATTGTGAACTCCGCCTCCCTGCTGGGTTTGGGTGTTAGGTGGACTTAGGGCTCATGGTCACACAGGAAAGTTTGGGCCAGATGACCACTATTCCAGGAGATCAGCATCAGTGATCTCAGAGGACTTAGTGAGGTACTCCCATCACCTCTGCCAGCCAGATCCACTGCCATTGCATGCCTGGTATCCCCACTGCTGCTGGCCTTCCTGGTTCACTACTGACAACCAGTAGTGTGGCTTCTCCCTGGTTGGGCTCTTTGAGGCAGAGGTACTGGGCTGCAGCTCCTCCTCCTCCCCAACCTCTTCAACCTGCTGTTCCCTCTGGCCATGTATGTTGGCCTCTATCCACTGCAGTCTTTGCAGAGCTCACACTTCCATTGCAAAAGCTTGCATTCAGGAGAGCAATCCTGCCTTTTAATCAGGAGTCACAGTCTATACAGGCCAACTTGTACTCCCCTTTGTTGCAAAGAGGATGCAACCTGTTGGTGATGCCCACCTGCAATCTCTGCCAAGACCAGAGAGTGTTAGCAACTGCTGATATCTCTGGGCAGTGCTGCTAACAACTCTTTTGACTCTGTGGAGAGCCCCAGGGTCAAGAACAGATTAGGGGAAGGAGGCTCTGAGACCGCTGGTGATGCCCTGCTAGGGCCAGGCTCCAGTGGCCTGGCAGGATGGGTTTGGTGCCCAGGGGCCTGTGGTACGCAGGGGGTGGAGAACTTCTCCACCCCCACGATAAGCACCCTTTGCACCCACTTTCAGTCTCATGGCACACAGAGGTGTTCACACTCAGGAGGGGTATAAATGTGGGAGACCTTTTGGGGGGGTCTATAACTGGGACTGCAAGAAATGTAATCTGCCACCAACTTGGATTGTAGAGGGGCCAGTCCTAACATCCAGTACTAGCCTGATGCCTGTGCTTCGCTATGGTATTTAAGTTCCATAAATCCAGTTATAATACTGATGATGTGAAATTTGAAATGTGACATTTGCTGTAGGAATTCTAACAGAGAAGATTGTAGTGTAAGAAATTAAGTGAGACATACACACTGTTTTTTCCCCCCTCTACTGAAGGACCTCTCTGTAGACCACATTGGTGGTTCTGCCCTCAGGTGCCAGGATCACCAGGCTGTTCACTCTGGAGCAGGCCACATAGAACTGTCCATTTAAGAAGCAGTCGTCTGTTAAGTCAACTCCTGCCACCTTCCACAAAAGTGATGGCCTCTCTACTTGTGTTCCTGGATTGTTTTGCTCATATGGAGACTGTGTTGTTCTGAGCACCTCAGGGTGATCTTGCTAGTACTTGGACTGTGCAGCTCAGTGCACTGCAGGAGTACTATGTGCAAATGTCTTTGCCACATTCCTAAGTTGCCTCCTCCTTGTAGTGTTGCTGTATCAGGCTCAACGTTTGCCAGGAGCTTTCTTGGGGGCAGTAAGTGGTGAGAGGTGTGAGGGGGAGTTGGTGTGAGGGAGTGGTGACGTAGTGGATATTTCTTCAGGTTCATGAAGGAGGCACGCATCAAAATGGCTCCTGGAAATGTCCCTTACTATCTCCCCATAAACGTTCATACCCTGGCCCTGCTCCTACACCTGACAGACACCCGCCTGTCTGGTGTTGGGGGGGATTGTGCTTTAAGCACCCTGCAACCATGGCTGCACCTGACAGACAACTGCCTGTTAGGTGTAGGAGGTGGGGGGAGTGTGTTGGAAGCCATCAGAGAGGCTGGGCCAGCAGCTTTGCTTCCCCTCACAGGTGGTTCTTGGTCATTCCTGATCTCCTCAACTGTCATTAGCTCTCTGAAGTTCCCTGTAACTGTTGGGGTTTTTTTACCTCAGAACACTGAGGTAAAACACTTGAGGTAGCACCCCTCCAACCCGCTGGTGTGCAGATCCGCCATCGCTGCTCCAGAACGTCCGCCATCGCTGCTCCATAAACCGGAAGCCAGTATAATAGATTTTGTTGAGAGCAATTAAATGAGAATGGAGGGAATTTAGAAATAAGCGGAAATTATTTATTAATAGTAAATATAATGGAAATAAACATATAAGTATAGCTGTCATAATTAGAGGGCATGGTAAGGAGATGGAGGATGTGCTTCCCTTGAGACCTCTGGTAGTAGGGAGGAAGGTTCCCTTCCAGCTGAAGGGGTTTTCTCCTCAGCCCCCAGTCTCAGAGGCAACCCCATCCAGCTTTCTTTTTAGGTATAGAAGAATATAGAAATGTAAAGAAGAGTGCATAAAACAGAAGTTAGAAGATTAAATGGGTAACAAATTAATGAAGAATAAAAGGAAGACCTATTAATGGTTAGAACGTGATTCAGAGGGAGTTGTATGGTGGCTTTATATGCGGGTCGGATATTGGAATAAGAAAAAGAAGAGGAAACAATCTAGATTTGGATTAAGTTTAATTTGTTGGTTATACAGATGGAAAAAAAAGAGTTGTGGGCATGCTTCCCTTGCTGGGGTGCCCGTCAAGCTGTCGTAGGGTAACTTTGGGGATCCCCTGTCAGATGTCTGCTTTTTTGTCATTCCATCACTAATCACTTTAAATGGAAAACTTGACCTTAGTCCTGTTGGATTTGTGGCACTGGTTCTACTGGGCACATTGCACTAGTTTTGTTGGGCTTGCAAAAATGCCCCCCAACTTCAGTTTGTACTGCAGTGATTCTCGAGGACTTTGATTCTGTTCATTGGAAACAACGGAGGATGGTGGCACCTTCTTGGGGGGGCAAAACTTGGACCCTGTATATCCAATTCTCACCAAATTTGGAGGGCAGGTGAAGGAGAGTTAGCCAGAGTTCTGCTGACAGTTTGGTGTCTCTAGCTTGCACAGGATCCATTCTATACACTCCTGAACCTCCAGAACTTGCATCTCTCATTTCCTCAGAAAGCACTTTCTTGGGAGCACCTTCTTTGGGGAGCCATAACTCGGACCCCATAAATTCAATTGTCACCAAACTTGGAGGGCAGTAGAGAAGAGTTAGCAGAGATCCCCTGTGAGTTTGGTGTCTCTAGCACATGGGGGGGGGGCTGTTCAACTGCATCACAAACTTAATGAACCAAACCAGTTCGTCTAGCATCAAAAAGTTTGTGACAGTCCATGGTCCATAAATTGTGCACACCATGAACCAAACCACAGTGTGTTTCCCTGGTTCATGCCCATCCCTACTACAAGTGTGAGCAGGACACTTTGTGGAGCATCACTTTTCCTGCTAGCACTGTGTCACCCAAAAAACAAATGATGGGATCAAGGGGCACAGGGAATACAAAGGACGCAGAACTGGGACTGGAGTGAGAAAGAGGAAATGAGCAGGCTTCCTCTCCCCCTCCCCTTACTGTCCATTTAAGAATATAGCTTCCTTTTGAGAGGAAAGAACCCTCATTAATGAAAGTTACACTAAAGGACAAAAGAGAGATAGTAACACTGACTGTTTTCTTGTAATTTCACTATTAAGTGTACAGCCCAGTAAATAAAGTTATCCTGTGTAGCTTGCTCTCAGAATGGAACAAATTTACCTCAAGATGAAAATACATCACAAGGCACCCCCATCTTTGGCTTACAAACTGGATTAAATCGAACATAAAGGAAGCATCTGACAAAACTGCAGTGAAATCACAGAGGAACACATGACTCAAGAATATTCCTAATAAATTTTATAGCATCCTACAATTGTTGAGATTATGCTACTATCCATGCTGTTAATAAATTGACTATGGAAGTGCATGAAGGCTATTCTGTCTTAAAACACCTTCTGCCATAAAACCCCACCCAACTAGCCTGTGAGATTTAATGGACTTCTAAGCAGTAAGACGCACAAAGTAACCTTGCAAGGAGTGTTTCATTACCAGTAGTGAGAATGAGAAATTCCAAATATCATTATGAAATTTGCAGCATATAAAGTTAACTGTTATTTGTGATTCCTATTGCTTACCTGCAGAGCTAAGCAGAACACTAAAGTCTGTCCCACGCTGAGATTCACTGCTGTCACTTTGTGTTTCCTTCTCAGCATCTTCGTAACGTTGCCAGTTGGAAACTACCTTTCTTCTTGAATAACTTCCCTGTTCTTCCTTTTCCTCTTCTTGCAATTCTAGATCAGCAGCAGCCTATAACACACAGGAAAAAGATGAGTGAATTGAAATTTTAATTAGATTTTCCTTCAGTTTAGGTATTCTGAAGGATTAAACGGGCTGCCACAAATCAATGTCCCAACCTAAAATTGCATTTGTTGACATGCACTAAATACATTACTCAGGACTTGCATCATTATGCCCATTTTATCATGGCAACACTTCCTTAGTGTCACAAACAAAAGGTGCTAATCCTTGCAAAAATGATAGATTCCTTCAGACTCAGAACATCTAACCCCTTAGATTTCAGTAATCTGTCCAGCCTTTATGTTCTTTCACCTGGAATGGAACTAGAACCAGAATTTAAAGCAAGGCATATATTTTGGGTTGAGGGGGTTAAATCTATTTTTGCACTGCACCCCCCCTCTCCATACAGACATCAGCCTACTTCCTCCACTTTTTAGAAAATTAATTTCCAAGTTTGAAGACATGAGTTGATTCCCCCTACAAGTCATTCATCAAACAATACTACTATTGTTAACAAGAACCTTTTTACTGATTAGGGCTGCCGATATGAACCTGGGAAATGGTGGAAGACTCAATGTGGGGAGAGTGGAACCTTGCCGGCAACATAATGACATTGCCAGCAATGCATTGACGTTGCATTGGACATGACATCTGCGCATCACCAATGATACTCTAGCATTCGTCCAAAACTCGATGGTTTTAACTCTATGATTTAACCATAGCGTTTTGGCCAAATGCTAGAGCATGAGCAGTGACACACTGATGTCACTTCCAGTCATGTCGGAAATTATGTCAGCATGTTGAGATCGTCCCTCTTACCCCACCCCCCATTTCTCTCCCACCACGCAGCTGAGTGGTGGCAGGAAGGGCCACTGGAGGTGAGGGATCCCCCACCCCCAACAGGAGCTGGGCAAACCTATTGCAGATGGATGGATACCGCTAAAATATTTGAAAGTAATGCATCATCAAGGAAAGGAATGATTTTCCCAGGTAGGAGAACACCACTTACATTTGACAAACTGCACATTATAGCATCCAATATATTTAATTGTTACTGGTTTCATTTATCATCTGCCTTTCTCTTTGAGAGTCAAGGTGGATTACAGAATTACAAGATATTGCAATAGAGCCCAGCATTATACATCTAATGAACAATGCAATAAAACTGGATTACACAGAAAAATGATGAAATAAAAGCAGTATAATACAGCTAATCAACAGTGCAATAGAAAGGGGAGACAAAAAAAAAACTCCCTGCAATTTTTACAAACAATACCTCCCTATTCCTTTTATAAAAAGTTTCCTCCTGAACAGTCCAATTTTATACTGTCTTCAGAATGACAGAAGCATTCCTGACCTCTACAGGTAGGCCAGCTGGGAGCCACAGCAGAAAATGCTTGGGAACAGGAAGCTGTTGATCTTAGCCCCTTGCAGGGTGCCACCTTCAGAAGGCTTTGGTCAGATGAGTAAAACTGGGTCATCAGAATGTATCAAGAGAAGCCATTCTCCAGATATGTGGGTCCTAATTCATGAAGGGTTTTACAGATAATATCTACCACTTTGAATTGAATGTGGAAACTCATCACTAACCTATGGAGTGACTGCAGAATAGGTGTAATACACATATTCTGCTGCGCTTCCAATAAAAAAAACAACTGTGGCTGGCATTCTGTACTAGCTGGAGGTTCCATAGGCAGAGCCAGTAACGTGCACTACAATTATCTAGCCTTGAGGTTAGTTTGGCATGGATCCAAGTGACCGAATTGGCCAGGTCAGAGATAGGGTGCCATTCTCTGTACTGAATGAAGATGGAACCCCAAGTGAAAGTCCTACTCTGCTGGTCTCCAACAGCCACACTCTGAGTCAAATCCATAAGTAACTATTTAAACCATTCCAAAGCACAATCCTTGATCCTTACATTTTAGCAGGATGGCATGGTTCAATCTATGAAAGGCTGTTGATAAATCCAACAAGAACAAAGAAGAACAGCCCTTATGTACTTTCAAATGGAGATCATTAAGTGAAGCCATCAACACAGTTTCTGTCCAATAGCCTAGCCTGAAACCTGATTGAAAGGGGTCTACAGTAGATGTGTCATCCAGCAAGACCTACAATTGCTATGCCATCACTTTCTCATTTATCATCCCAGCAAGGGCAGATCAGAGAGTGAATGATAACTGGCCACAGCATCTGTATCCAGCAATGGTTTTTTAAATTAATGGAAGAAAAAACATCCCCTTTGGCACCTGAAGGAGAATGCCTCCAGTCGGAAGCAGGGACAACGATACAATGATGGCGGATGCATTTCCCAGCTCTCTGGGGAGGCGTACCGCACAGCAGCGAGGGGGAGAGGCGTAGCTGGCTCTGCGCTTCCATGGAAGTTCAGGGAGAACTTCCAAGCCATAGGGCTTTGAGGGTGAGCCTCTTTTCCTGCTAACGGCAGGAGAATGGAGGGTCCCCTCCGCCCCGACAGTCCCTCTCGCTGACTGCGTCCTCTTAGCAAGGCCACAAGCTGTGTCGACCCGATCAAGCACAGGAGATCTAGTGGAGGAGCGATTAAGAGCGAGGTCAAGATAAGACCAACAATGAATGTGAGTTAAGGAGCGAACTGTGAGTGAAAATGAGCGATTTGTCTTCAGAAGAGAAAATCCCCTCCCCCTCAAAGGAAAAACTTTCTGAGCGATAGCATGCTGAGAGAGGGATGCCTCTCAATGCATTTGCATAAACAAGGAGGGGGAGGGGGAGATAAACGATTGTAAATGGATATATGAAGCGAAATCCCCCCCTGAAATCCCTTAAGCGATTGGAGGGGGTGCCTCTTTGACACGTTTACATAAACGGAAGAGGGGAGGGGGAGAAGTAAACTGATACTTCTGAAAGACGTTATCTGCAAGCGTGTAAGCCTGTTATGGGAGATTTCCATTAGCTTTTAACAGTGTATACGATTTGCAGAGCCAGGAAGAAAGAGACATTATTGGAACTAAAATGTCGAAATGGCAGATTTTTTTTTTTTAAAGATGGAGAAAACTCTGAGGAGAAGAAGGGAAGTTGACGTCACTGCACTAGTAGCAGAAGCCATCAAGCCGATCTTGGAGCAACTTGTTGGCCAAGATAAATCAACAATTTGTGTCTCGGCAGCTCCAGGAGGCGAGTGGAGAAAAAATGGAATTAAGGGCTCTCAAAGCGAATGAGATAGACACTAAATTAAGCAGCCATCTCAATGAGAAAAGAAGAAAAAGCACAAGAGAAACAGGAGAAATTTACAAGGATTTGACTTCTTCTCTGCGTGTGTGCTTAGAAAGTATCTTAAAGTCTGCTGAGAAAAAGAAGCCACTGGACCCCGAGACCAGAGTGAAAGAGGCTTAAGACTAGCGGTTCTATTCCTTTGGATGGAAGAAGATTGGGCTGCAGTGAACGTCTAAGAAGATATCAAGAATTTAGAGAGTTTTAGTACAGATGTAAAGGCGGAAGGGCTTTACAAATTGCCTTTATGAAACGAGCTGGAGGAGATGCTCGGGAAAACTTCTCATAACAAGTAACAATCTAACATATAAGCTTTGAAAGACAGGATCTCACAAAGTATATTGTTTATTAACAGCCTTTTCTTTTACTAACAGCATTTTAACAGGGAATGATCTCCTAATCTTGGGTTTTTAGCTTAGTGTGGGTTATCTTTTCTTTCTCCTTAATTGTAGTCCCCCTATCCCCATTTTTTCTTGGTAGTTTATGTAGTATTATATTAAAAAAAATCCCCTCCGGGGGCTTAAAAAAAGAGAGAGAGTGCCTCCAGTCGATGATTGATTTATAATGAACATCAGAGGCTCACTAATCTGCTCCTTACAAGACTTCAATAACCAGAAATGGAGGGATTAAGAGTACATGTGCAGCTGTTCACCATGTGCTGCTGTTCACTTTGGATCATGCAGCTTCTTTGCTAACATTACAAACAGAGATGCTGCAAATGTCACAGTGAACGTGTTTAGCAGTTTGAAATAGCCTGTTCAACAATCACAGTCAGAATATAAGAAAAGCAATATGTTTGCCTGGCATCAAGCAGGGATTGTGGGAAATAATTGTAGAAAATATCTGCAACTACCTGTTGATCAGAAGTCAACTTCCAGCTAACCAGGGGATCAGCTGGGAGTCAGTTTCTGATTTTCCAGCACTTTTCTGAATCTTGTGTTGTGCTCAGATACAGGAAAACTCCAGAGATAATTAGAAGCCAGCTCACTACTAACAGAGGATCATCTGGTTTGAGCTTTTGATCCACTTACCCTCAGAAAGTTAAACAGTGAAGTTGGAAATCAGAAGATGATCAACTTCTGACCTCCCCATTGCAAAAAGAGGGGAGAAAGGGGTGACTTCCCTCTCTCCAAGCGCGGGGGGGAGAGAAGTGATGCTTCTGATCTCCATTGCAAAACGCAGAGGAAGAAGATTTATTCTCTCCTTTTCTCTGAAATGCAAGCTAATTGCTTGAGATGGGAAGAAAAGAAGTTATTCATTTCTTCCCCCATCCCAAACAGCAAAGAGAAGGGAGCACCCAGGGAAACTGTTTGGAAATAGGCTAGGACAGTTAAAAGGAAATATTTCTTTACTCAACAAGTAATTAAACTGTGGAATTCACTGCCAGTAGAGGAAGCGACAACCACAAGCATAGCTAGTTTTAAAAGCGGGCAGTTACACATCTTGGTGGAGGAGAGGTCCATCAATGGCTACTAGCCCTGCTGACTTAAGACAGCCTCAATCTAAAGAGGCAGCAAACTTCTGAATACCAGTGCTGGGAGTCAGCAGCAGGGGAGGGCCACAGTCTCTGTCCCGTTTGCTTGGCTCTCCAAGGCAACTGGTTAGCTGCTGTGCGAAACAGTATGCTGGACTAGATGGACCACTGATCTGATCCAGCAGTCTGTTCTTATGCTCTTAGCTTTTTAAGGTGATTCGGCTGGGCTTATTGTTACCCTCTCCAATTTGCTGCATATAAGCAAATATGGGATGCAGCAAACTTTCCAGGGTGGGAGATCAGAAGAACATAGCTTCTAACTGACCCTAGAAATCAGTTGGGAGTTGGCTCCTGCTCCCCCTCCCCTTAAAAAAATGCTGCTGATTACAGAGCAAAATTTCCTCCAGCAGAAGATCAGAAGCCAGCTGGGATGCAGCTTCTGATGGCTGCAAGAAGCCTGTTTCTGCAAACAGACATGAATGGGTTGCAAACAGCCCATCAATTAATCATTTGCCTTGATTGCGAACAGGATGTGAGTTGAATCAGCAGGTGTTTGACCAACCCTAATTACAAAGTGGTCATCTCTTAGCAGACCACATTGTTACCATACTTTCCAGCAGACAAGCAGATCAATACATTAGTGTGTATCTACCTATCTGTGGACTTTGTGGAGCAGGAAGAACCAATAAGTAACAACTGTGCACTGACCAACCCACCCAAGAGCAACAGAAAAGAGACTTCAATCCAATAAGTAATTCAATGCATGTAATCCATCATAGGACAATATACAAATTCATAATATCCCAAAGGGAAAGAACAAAGTCCAGAATAGCAATCTCTCATGAAAATCAAGTCTGGAATAGATGTCCACAATGAAGTCAGATGTCCACCACTTTTCAACAAATGTAGGTATACATAAGTGTTTCGGACTTCAGGTCCTTCCTCAGGAGTTACAAGCCAATATTGTATGTCTCTTAGCAGATTCTTAATAGGTAAACAATCATTCAGGTTTTATATGGGCCAGGTCTCCTAAATTTTAGAAAGCACCTACAAGGGTTGCTACTATGTAAGTTGGACCCAACAGACCTGCTTTTCCCTCCCACCGCAGTCTACAGAGTACCCTAAATTTTGTCCCTGGCAATCAGAAAGACACTCAGCAACAGCATCAACAGCAAATGAGTGGTCCGCAGTGCATAAGAGGAAATCAGCAGCTATTTCTACCCCTTCTTCTTAAGATTTGAGTGAAGAATAAGTCTTTAGAACTGCATAGCTGGATACATGCCAGTCTTCGTGGGAGACAACTAGATGTTACATGTAGACAACTGTTCCTCATTTATCATCTCAATAAACAAACCTTAACTACCTAGTCACTAGATCAGAGGCTACTACCACAGTGAAACTTTATCAATCATCTTGGTCTTATATTTCCAATATTCAAAAACTGTATGTTAAATTAGCTGTAGTAGCACACTGGAGACTGCCAATTACAGCAGACTGAAGCCTGGCAACATAGGCATGCTACTTGTATGCCAAAGAATGTTTTGCTTCTACACTAAAGTTACCCACCTGAAGGTGGTGTCTGGAGATCTTCTGGGATTACAATTGATCGTCAGCCAATAGAGACTAGTTCCCTTGGAGAAGATGGTCATTTTGGAAGTGGACTCTATGGCAATACAACCCACTGAAGCCCCTCCCCTCCCCAAACCCTGCCCTCCTCAGGCTCCACCTCCAAATCTCCAGGTATTTCCCAACCCAGAGCTACACACACCCTTAACAGCCCCAGTTCATTGCACCAGTTTAAAACACTATCAACATCTATATAGTATGGTTTGTTGCTCAGAGCAGCACACTCACGTAGGGCTGCAGTGATCACAACCACCATGCTAATATCAGCCCCACATGAAGAAGAGGAGGAGACTGGATTTATACCCCACCCTTCACTACCCAAAGGAGTCTCAGAGCGGCTTACAATCTCCTTTCCCTTCCCCTCCCCACAACAGACACCCTGTGAGGTAGGCGGGGCTGAGAGAGCTCTTTTGAGAACTGCTCGTAAGAGAACAGCTCTGAAAGAACTTGTAACTAACCCATGTGGAGGAGTAGGGAATCAAACCCGGTTCTGTCAGGTTAGAGTCCGCGCTCCTAACCACTACACCAAACTGAGATTGAGAGACGGCTACTTGTCTAAGGCCACTTATTAAATTCATAGACAAGATGAACTAGCTCTGTGGTTGGCCACAAAAAAAAGAGCTACAGAAATTAAAGTTCATGCCAAAAGTTCAAAACAGTACTTCAAAGTCATTCATTTTTCTTCTTCAGTGAAGGAAAGTTAATAAGTGAAACACATTACTACAGGAGAGAAACACTCCAGGGCAGTCACAGGTTTACCATGGTTGAAGGGAGCAGTGATTGAGCTGTTGAAAGCCCCTTGGTCAAACATAAAGTATATTCACTCTGACACTCGCCAACATCAATGATTTATTGCAGCAGTAATGTCCTCCACTTTGCACTGGCAACTCAGGGGACAGTAATGTGCACTGGCAATATGGACATTACAGAACTGGGGGGGGGGGAGAGACCTACTTAACCAATCTATTGTTGTTTCAGATTATGGATGCATATACAACCATAGATAACAAAATTAAAACACAAGCCAACTAAGGCTTGTTCATGTATTATTGCCCACAGTAAATTTGAAAGAAACTGCATACAGCTTTATAGGCCATCTTAACCAAGCAGCTGTTGTGCTTACTTTAATAAAACTAGCTATACAGTAAATTATTTCTTTCTACCATGAATGAATCATTATTGGAATTACCAGCTGAATGGTTTTTAGCCTCTGAACCACAGGAATGT
>NW_015164683.1:917444-920638 GCF_001447785.1 Gekko japonicus
CACTTCAGCAAGGCAGCAGCCTGGAAGAAGGGGGTTAGAAAATGTGTTATGCATCTCTCCAGACCTGCTTGATGCAGCTGACTTCCCACTGTGATTCATTTCAGCATGCTCCAGGCCATTAGGGGCAGTAGCGAGTTCCAGCCTGCTTGCCCCTATGTGTGTGTGGGGGGGGGGGGAGAGTAGAAGGAAGAAAATAGCAGTGTATGTGAGCAGTAGATGAGAGAGGCTGTTCATGATACAATATTTTAGAGGTCATTAATTCAGAGAACACAGATTGTTATAATGATATTCACTTGCAAATTTACAAATCTGGAAAAGCCCTGGTTGCCTGAGGGAGAAAGCTGCTGCCAGGAGGGGACTAAAGTATGGAAACAATGAGAAAATCTGCCATATGGAAGCCCTGTTGCACCTGTACTGTATTGACAGCAACAGAAGCAACAGGGAGAACACACAAGCCTGTGGAAAACACCTATGTAGATACGCACGGGAAAGTTAGCTCACTTTAGTGCTCTGCTTTGCATGAATTTGCTGACTGTCTTTCAGATTAGTACACCTGGGTTCAGTGATTCCCATCCACAAAATGGATAAATTGCTTTCAATTATGTATGCATTACACATGTACCAAATTCCCTAATAACACATGCTATGTATTATTTGTGTGATGTATTATAAGCAATTTGAGTTACACTTTTCTAGTTTTTGCTTTCTGCTTGCAACAGCCAGTGTGTTACATTGGCCTGGTACAGGTTACTAAACTCAAGGTAAGGCCTGGAGTTCTCCTGGAATTCCAAATGAACCCCAGAGATTAGTTCTCCTGGAGGAAATGGCAGCTTCAGAGGGTCTTCCAAGTGTCACATTTCCATCATTCAAGGGCTGGCAAGCCTTCTCCAGGGAATGTTATCATCTTCCCAATTCCTGGTTCAGAAATTTTAGCTCAAGGATTTAGTTATCTCCCACTTCCTGGATGATCATTGCAAAGCAGTATACCCACTATTTTTCTTCTCTAAGTAAATGCCATTATGGAAGATACTCAAGATTCATCTGAGGACACCAGTTGTGAAAATCTGCACACATCTCATTTTCAGTAAGAGGTATAACTATTTAGTTCAAAGTTGAAGTTCACAGTAACCAAGTCACTTACCATTTTAACAGAGGCCGCTATCTAAATGATACCAGAGATTTCCTCTTATACCATCACCAAGATTTTTATGTTTTGTCCCCAATAAGCCAATTGAAACTGACAAGTTCTAGTGGTTTTACACCCACACCAAGCTGCTAGCTTTTGAATGAACATTCCAGGGTTGTCCTAGCAACCAGATGGTTCTTCCCACAACCCTATACTTACAGTAAGATTAAATCAAAACACCATTTTCTCCATGTGGAAATAAAAGTGGTAAAACATCTATCGACCACAAATAAGCAATATACTTCCACTTTTTTTCCATTTCAGCATGAAATAAACCATGAAATTTTCATAACTGCTAAAGTACATAGTGCAGGCTAATTCTACTGCTACACTGTTAGCTATATTTGAGTGGGCATACTTAAATTAGCAGTTGCAATTCCATTACACACTTCAGAGACTGATCAGAAAGTACAGAACTCAGAGCTGTGATATATTCCAAATGTTTCCAAATTCAGTGTTTACATTTGTTTTCAAAATGCACTGATGCTTTAGGAAAAAAATTACCTTATTTTGGGCAATAGTTAAATACACAAAGTAGTAAAAAAAACCTGTGTGTTCCAACTGTTCTTTTTTGTCAGTAAATATTTAATCCCCCCCGCGATATCCAGCCCGTGTGGCCGGGGCCATAGATCCATTCACAACTAAAACACCACACACAGATGAAATCACAAATGAATAAAGTAGAAAGGGGTATGCAACTTTGCTATGAGTGTTCTGAGTGAATATTTCTACAACCAGAAACAGCTTGTGTTTTTCTAAGACGGAAGTCAGAATACCAGTCCTACACTGCATTAAATATGTGAAAGGTACGCAATTTCTATGTTTTTTCCTCAAGTCTGGCATGTTAAATTATATGGCTTGGTCTTTTAGCAACTAGTGGTTGACAGAAGAGACAGCACGATGAGAAATCAAACAAATCTAGTTTGTTGTCTCACTGAAATCAATTAAATCATCAAACATTATACTTCCCACTTTCCTTGTTTCATGTTGCAAAGATAAATCTATTCTCCTTCCAATTAATCTTTAACCATTCCCTAGAAAGTAACCATTTGTAAAAATAATTCAGCCACATTTTTATTTATTTATTTATTTACTAGCAGTAAAGCCCGTTGTGAAAGCAATACAACGAGATCTAGAAAGAGGCTCTGGGGCAGTGCTCTGGCTTTGGGCAAACAGTGTCAATTTGCTGTGGTGACCTCAGCAGGGTATAATGACAGAGTCCACTGTTTTCTCCAGAGGAACTGATCTCTGCTACCTGAAGAGCAGTTGTAATTTTGAGTGATCTGTAGCCCTCACCTGGAGATTGGCAGCAATTGTTACCCAGGACAAAGTGGCTGGTTTGGAGGGTGTAGTCTATGGCATTCTACCTGTCTGAGGTCCCACCCCTCTGCAAACCCCACCCTCTCCAGGCTCCACCCCTCAAATCCCCAGGAATTTGTCAGCATGTAGTTGGCGACCCCATCTCCTTCCCAGCTAACCATCAACCTACCATTATCTGCCCCTTTGACTTCAGCTGACTTCTGCCCTCCCTTCTGCAGAGCAGTTGTAATTCTGAGTGCTCTCCAGCCCTCACCTGGAGATTGGCAACAATGGTTCCCTATGTGGGACTGACTGGTTTGGAGGGTGGAGTCTATGGCAGTGTACCTGTCTGAGGTCCCACCCCTCCTCAAACCTCACCCTCTTCAGGCTCCATCCCTCAAATCTCCAGGAATTTCCCATCTGGAGTTGGCAACCCTATCAGGACTGGCCCCAATGTGTTTTCTCCCAAAGGCCAAAGTAGGTGACAGGACCAAGCTTAGTTGCCTACCAACAGGCACTGAGGGGAATGTAGGGTTGCCAGCTCTAAGGAGGGAAATACCTGGAGGTTTGGGGGGTGGATTCTGTAGAGGGCCGGGCGACGGAGGCATCGGCCTTCTGTCGCCCGCCTTGCCCCCCCAATCTCGGCCCGGGCGACTGCGTCCCCCGCCAGCGGCCGCCCGACTCCAGACCCCCCCGCGGCCACTCCAGC
>NW_015164683.1:920837-941392 GCF_001447785.1 Gekko japonicus
ACCTTTATCTCCCTCTCTGTCTTAAGTTTTATAAACCTTCCCCCCCCACAGCCTCTGCCTAGGCAAAGGGCAGCTGACATCATTCTCCTTTCCCCTATGAGGTATGTTATGCAACTGAAAATTCCAACTGCCTTGCCGGGGGGGGTGAGTTTGAGGTGTGGAATGGAGTGAAGTCCAATCAGCTTCCACATGCAAATGACCTTGGAACGCTGGGCGGGACAGCACAAAGCAGCCAGTCAACCCAGCCAGTGTCTTCTGAGTGGCAGTTCTTCCGGCCTAACACTAAAGGGGCCAAATTTAGAACGTTGAGAAATAGAACGTTGCTATTCAATTATTTTAAGGGAGAGATGCTTTCGACTTGTATCCCGCTCGAACCCCGAGGGGTCTCTGAGCGGCTTACACAATTATTTGTTCCCTAACTAAGGCCACAATCATGAGGGGGGGTGGCTTCCTACCAGCACCTGGCAGCGAGGCCTCTTGCTGATGTCTGGCCTTCTTCGGCGGCCTCAGACGTTGGCGCTCTCCTTCCGTGTCCTGGGGCAGATTTTCTCCTGATTCCACGGCTCCTTCTCTCGGTGGGGCTCCTCCAGTGCGCGGCCCGTGGCCGCCGCAGCTCCGACTATCGTCCTTTCCGGCTCCGTCGCGTTATGCCGCCGTGCTGCTGCACCTCCGTGGCTCCGCCCCTGCCGGACTCACGCCGCACTCGCCGGACGCTCCTCAGCCGCTCCAACACTTCATTCCGCCATTACTGTTCCATCGCCGCCGCCGCTGCTGCCGCCGCCATCGCCGCCGCCTCTGCTGCACACCCCACTAGTGGGGAGGTGCCCCCTGCCACCTAGGGCAGGTACCCATTTATCTACTTGCTTTTTTTTTTAGATGTTAATGCTTTCGAACCGCTGGGTGGGCTTTGATTGTATTTGATACTACAGGCAAATTAAGGTAGATGTTAGCCCTCCTCATGCCTTTGTGCTTTGTCCTTTTTAGACCTTGCCCGAAGATTACTGAAAGCAGAACAGCATGGCTTTTTTCTAATATTAAGATGTTGTTTTCTGCCTTTCTGCAGATAACATATAGAAGCTTTTAGCAAGAAAACAGTATTACAGAAATTATCCAAAGGGATTGTCAAAATCATAAGACTGGGCAGCAAAGAAGAAAACAAGTATGGGAAAGCTATAATGCATTAATTAGCTTGTTTCCATGCATGTCGCACTACGTTCATAATAACCTTCAAAGATAAAGAAATCAATATGTGGATATACCTTCTCTTTGTGCCCTTTGATTACTAGAATTTATTATTACCTCTACTCAATCACCCTCTATGTCTCAATAATAGTACATCTTTCATCTAGCACAACCACCTTGCAGAAAAAATATTCATTCATAATTCTCTGCACTAACTTGCTCCATCTGTGACCTTTAGAGAGATCTTCTAAAGGTAAAAAGAGGTTTAATTAGGGGGGGAAGGTCAGGTAGAAAGACAGGCACTGGGCACACAGCTTTTTTATCTGGGTCATGTACATTTCTGGAAGAACATAACGCTACAAAAGCCACTTCATCAATCTGGAATATCAAGCCATTAGTGCTGACCTCACGCGGAACATAATACAGAAAAAAGATGGCCTTTTGTCCTCTAAGTATACTGATTAACTCACAGAACTAAAGAAAATCAGACTGACTAAAAACTTCTGTTACAGAATGACGGCTGCCATCGGCCACAGCACTCTAGGGATGCAGATACGGGTGCTCAGCATTCCAATTAAATTGTGCAGATTAACATTTATCTGCATGTTTTATTTAAGGATATTTTTCTTGGCAGGCACACTTTAACTGAGCATAAGGAACAGGAGGGACAGAGGAAGCCAAAGGATAGACACTGAATGGTGTATATAAGAGAGACACCATTTAGCCCTTTTATGAACTAATTCATAAAGATGACTTGCTGTATCATTTTTACAGTTATGTGGCACAGCCTTGATGGAAAACCTGAAGCATTATCCACACTAGAAAAAGCATCTTTCACAAATGCCTCCCGAAATGCAAGGTTAGGAAGGAAAATTGCTGCTCAAAGACTTTGCCGTCTCAGAAATAATAAGCACAAGAATTCAATTTAGACCAATTCTAATTGGCAGATCTAAAAAATAAGATTACGGGATGCCTCAACCACCTACAGTTATTTTTAGGCAGTCCTGTGTAAGATTCCACAAATAATAGGAATTATGCCTTTTCATATGTTACAGAAGAGAAGAAGAAGAAGGACGGACCTTCCCGGGCTTTCTGTAGTCCGTTTCGAACAATATCTTTCTCAGATGTCAATTCATGTTGTCTATAGTGCTCTCAGCATATAATCCTGAATGGAGACCGGTAGACAATAGAGCTATGAGCAGCTGTTTCTGAACTTTTGTAAACACCACATATACAGTCAAGATTGGAATTGTAAGAACACTATAGACAACATGAATTGACATCTGAGAAAGATATTTTTCATATGTTACAAACATTACCAGGCAAGAAGGCCCTTAATTCTCTGTTAATGAAAATACACAGAGCACTTAAAACATAGTATTAGGCTCACATTAGATGCACCCAAACTCATATCTCTTAATCTTTCAAATGCATGCCCCCACTAACAACAGTGCAGAGACTAAGAGGTTTCAGTTAGGGCAACCAAGTTGGGGAAGGAGGGTTAAACCATCATTATTGTTTACTGCCTTTTAAGGCAGGAGGATCTGTTGTGCCTTTAAGACCTCTGCAAAGTCATTTTTTTTCTGCCAAGGCTTTTTTGTGCCTCAAAAGCAGCTTCTCTAAACACTGCACAAGTTGGCTGACTTTCCTGTTACTCTTTGTATCCTGATAACTTCTCAGACTCAACAAGAAGAGAGAGAATGGGGAGAGACAAAAAGGGAAAACCACTATAAAAAGCACTCTACTTTGTGCTATCTAGCAGGTCAGAACAGAACAAAAATTGAAATCAAATCAGTACTCCTTGTTTTCGGAAATGAATCAGTTGTTTTCGCTTTTTAAGATAGGTTCAGAGGGTGGCCGTGTTGGTTTGCAGTAGAACAGCTACATTTGAGTCCAGTAGCACTTCAGAGACCAACAAGACACATTAGTATCTAATGAAGGGAGTTTTGGCTCTTGATAGCTTATATAAGACCCCGTTCACACGGAGCATTTGCTGTGCTGAAGGCACAATAGTCCCGTGGATTTTCCGGGCGTGATCACACCAGAACATCTGGGAGGCGTAGCACACCCGCGGCCTACTGGCAAATGGTTTGCCATGGGCTGCATGCGGACTACCTGGGTGTGATCGCACCGGCGTGCGGCTTTCTCCCCTGTTGTCCTCTTTGCCGCGGGGAAGCCGGCGTCACATCTGATCGCATAATGGCACATCCGAATGCAACAGTGCAAATAGCCGCGCTTCTCCCCCCCCCCCCGGCACGTTTTCCAGCACATCTGACCGGGGTCTGTGTTCTCTGAAGGCATGCTCTTCAAGAAGACAGTAACCTTTGTTAGCAGAGTTGTAGAGTTTTAGACATCCATTCCATTCTTCATCTACAGATTCTGTGATTTGTTTTCTCTGTTTAGCATGTCTGACCTTTCTGCAGCACTAATACACCCTGGTTTCTATTGCATGCTTTATCACCTCATTCACCTTGAGAGCTGTTTCTGGTTTTTCAATCTTCACCTGCCTGTAGTTCTTTTCTGTGATTATATGCATCCATTTATTTGCCCTTAACATATTCAAGTGTTAGATCTGCTTCTGGCCTAGTCTCAAGGGCACTGATGAGTGGAACATAGGACTCTGGAAGACTGACAGTAATAGTGCCCTATCTGTTTGTCTTTCATTTCTTCTTCAAGTCCACACAGCTGTTCAACAATTTCTAGCATGGTATTTACATGTTCATGCATATCTTGCTCTTTGCCAACTCTCATTTTATACAGTTTACATAGCAGATATAGCTTGCTGTTTAGAGGTTTGAAAGCTCATGCACTTTCTGAAGTGAATTCTACATACCTTCAGCTGTTTCTTCTTTCCTTCGTAATAAAATTATGTGGACCAGCTGATCATCTTCCACTAACAGGCTTATAGTTGCCAAGCCTCATAAGGCGCGGCTTTTAAAAGCCGCGCCAACGTTGACACGGCGCGGCGGGATCCCATGGATCCCCCGGCCGCGCCGCCTTTTCTCCCCGGCGCGATCAAACGCTGAGGAGAAAACACAGGGCAGACGCCTAGCCGGCCGAACTGCACAGCAGCATTTCCAGTTTGAACTCCCACAACTGATAATTGCTATCATTCAGTTTGGCCACTACAAACTTAATATGTGCACTGCTTGTCATCTTCCTCTGGATTGGGCATGCCCCTCCTTTCTCTTACAGTTATAGCTTTCTTGAAATTTGTCCTGGGATCTGGGCCCACGACCTATTGCCAGAGTTCAGAAATAATCCAATCCACACTTTGGAGTTTGCTTTCTATAAATTTACTGCAACAGGATTATGCAAAAAAGACAATTATCTGACTGCAGACTATTAATAGATCAATTATTGTGCTTTTATGGTTTTAAGCTGTTTTATAATCAATTATATGTATTTATTATGTTGTACACTGCCTTGAGCCCTGCCTTTGCAGGGGAGGGCGGTTTAAAATTTAATTAATTAATGCAACAGAGAGGCCCTCGGAGCACAAGCACTAACACATACTAACATAGAGCAGAGAGATAAAACAAGAGGTAGTCTGAACTGCAAGAGAAAAAATTCAATAAGCCCTAAACACTAGAGAATGCTCCAAAGCTCCCCCTAGGGTACAAGTGGACTAAACTACTTTTTCAGAAGTATTTACAGTAACTAGACTCTTAGCAGGCTGTCGCTTCTCCAACAACCTTGAAGCTTTGTTTCTTCACCCTGATTAAATGCTGCTGCACTCTGTTTCCTTTTATAATTTTGCAACCATTTATTATACTATTTGCTGTTGGGGGTGTACATATTACAAGCCTTTTTACTATAATGATTAATCTTATGCCAGCCTTGTTATTTATTATTTTAATGTATTTAGAAATTTATATGCTGCTTCTCTGGAGACAGCTAAAGAGAATAAAATGATTAAAATGCCAACCATTAAAAAAAGAGGGCAACGACATTAAAGCGAGTGAGGGAATAACAGCATAAAATACAAACTAAGCAGCCTAAAACAATGTAGATAAAATTGTCATTGGCCCACAAGCAGACTGTAAAATGCTGAAAAGATAAAACCTATAAGTTAAAAGCCTGAGTAAAAAAAGGAATGTTTTTAGATTTGCCCCATGTTCGAAAGGCTGATTTCAGAAAGGGGTGTATAGCATTATTTTAGAATCTACAATTATGAGGTGTCCATAATGACATGGTAATTGGAAAGGCTGGACAACATAAAAGGCTGGACAACATAAAAGACAACACTGAAAGGCTGGACAACACTTCCAATTACCTTGTCAAATTACACAGGGAAGCCATTGAAATTCATAAACATAAACAAAATTTCAACAGGAAAGGAGAGTTTAAAAATAAATAGGACATGGTTACCTGTCCTGAAAAACACAAAAGGCTCTACATCTGACAATAGCACTACAGATAAGATTAGAATTTCAACAGCCAATCCACATACAAAAGAACCTCCTCAGGAAAGCTCTTCCATTAGCATGTTCATAGCCTGGGGAACTCCTACAAGATAATGACTCAGCCCCCCCCCCCCACCTTCTGGAGTAGATATAAATTACGTGCCTACCATTTTTCTTCTCAACTTGACACAGAGAGTACTCCATCTTTCTGTGTTATACCTCTGAGGATGCCAGTCACAGCTACTGGCGAAACGTTAGGTTCTACAATGCCAAGACCATGGCCACACATCCCGGAAAATCTACAGCAACTAATGAACTCTGGCCATGAAAGCCTTCGACAACATAAAGAATTGTATTGCTTGGTTAAGTTAGCTAGGCTGACTGCCTCATAATATGTCTGTAGAGCAGGAATCGCCAGACCTCTTATAAGTTTGGAACATGGTATGAACTCTAAATCTCTTTGCTTAAAAGGCCTAATTTCAACGCTTTATAAAGCTTTATTACTGGATTCAAAACTCCCTTTAGCATCATACCAGGTGGCATGGCAAAAAGATCTGTGTATAAATCTTACTACTTATCAGTGGGAAAAGATTTGGACCTCATCAAGTTATACCTCACATTCCTTGCCTATTCTACAAAAGGCAATAAAGTTTTTGCTTCGTTGGCATCTCACCCCATCAAAACTCTCATATATTAATTCACACATTTTGCCATTATGCTGGGACCTATGTGGGGCAAAAGGCTCTTTTTACCATTGTTGGTGGTCGTGTAGTAAGGTTAATCGATTTTGGAGTCAAATCATATCACAAATTCATTTGATAACAGGTCATTATATCCCTTAACACCCAACCTTAATTCTTTTGGACTTATGGCCAAGAATCAGGATTCCTCAAAATACTAAAGACCTCATTTCCACCCTTTTAGCAGCAGCAAAACATGTGCTTGCTTCAAATTGGAAATTACAGGATCTCCCCTCGATGCATCAGTGGTACCAAAAGGTATGGGAATATTTTTTACTGGACAAGACCTCAGACTGCGCAGCAAGATAGACAGGTTACCTCCAATGTTCCCTCTAAGCTGTGGAGTCTTCTGAGCAAAAATTCTACTTTCTGAGCTACTGGCATTAAAGTTGTGAGCGAGCGATTTGGCTGCTGCATAAATTAGTTTGCTCTGGAGTCATCCCTTCCTGAGCTAAGACAAAAATGTGTGAGCCGGAGGCTAGAAAACTGTGAGCTAGCTCACACCAACTCAGCTTAGAGGGAACACTGGTTACCTCTACTAGTATTACCAAATAGTCATCATGGCTAGATGCTTTTGCTGACCCAGAAGGAACATTACAGAAAGCACCCTTAATTGATCCACACACCTTATATCTTTACCATTAGGTAGTTGAAGGATTTTTAAAACTGGCTTGAATGCCATTTATTTTTATTTTTAATTATTTGAATGATAAGCTCAAAATTGGCAGATAACATGTAATGGCAATCCTTGATTCACCACAGACTTAATGATCATTTTGTAATTGTTTTTCATTCATGCTTTACTAAGTACTGCATTGTATTTTATTTTAATCTTCAATAAACAGTTTAATTTTTTTAAAGGAATGTTTTAGCTTCACACCTGAAAGATAGGTGTCAGGCAAATTTCACATTCAAAAGGGCATTCAAAAGGTGAGACACCACCACTGAAAAAGCCCTGTCTCTGTTTGCCACCCTCAACTCTGAAGGCAGACGTGCAAGAGCTTCAGAAGAGGACCTTAACTAGTGAGCTAGATAACATAGGAGAAGGTGGTCCTTCAACCACCGACTCCTTACAATTTATGGCTTTAAAGGTAAAAACCAGCACTTTGAATTGTGCTTGGGAACAAATGGGCAGCCGATGCAGATCTTTTAGCACAGCAGTGATATGACTGCTGTACTCAGCCCCTGACAATAACCTGTCTGATGTATTATGGACTAAAGTTTCCCCAAAACAGTTTTACAAGTCAGCCTCACATGAAGAGCATTACTTTAATGCCAGTAGCTCACAAAGCAGAATTTTTGCTTGCAAGACTCCACAGCTTAGAGGGAGCATTGCTCAGGAGTCTTTGGTGAGGTACCTTGTCAAAAGCCTTTTGAAAGACCAGGTATATAATGTCTACTGGGTCACCATTGTCTACATGCTTGTTTACTTTCTCAAAGAACTTCAAAAGGTTGGTGTAGCAGGGCTTCCTTTTGCAGAAGTCATGCTGATTTTCCCTCAGCAGGCTGTGTTCATCTGTGTGCCTAATAATGCTAACTTTGTTTACAGTTTCTACTAATTTGCCTGGGACTGTCATTAGGCTGACTGGCCTGTAATTTCCTGGTTCCCCTCTAGATCCCTTTTTTAAAATTGGTGTCACAATTGCTACTCTCCAGTCTTCTGGTACAGCAGCTGAATTAATGATAGGTTACATATACAGGTTAGTAGATCTACTATCTCACATTTGAGTTCCCTATGAACTCTTGGGCATATGCCATCAGGACGTGGAGACTTACTGGTTTTTAATTTCCCTAGTAGGTCTAGAACTTTATCTCTGTTCACCTCAATTTGGCTCAGTTCTTCAGACTCCCTTCCTGAAAATAGTGGCTGTGGCATGGGTACATGCCCCACACTTTCCACAGTGAACACAGTGAACATTGAGCTTCTCTGCCATCTCCCCTTCTTTTAGCAATCCCTTTACTCTTTTGTTATCCAAAGGCCGTACTGTTTCTCTGGCTGGTTTCCTGCTTTGTATATATTTTTTTAAAAAATACTTATTGTTTGTCTTGATACTTTTAGCAATCTGCTCCTCAAATCTTTTGGCATGCCTAATTATTGACTTATATTTCTGTTGCCAGAGCCTGTGGGAGAAAAGACAGAGTGGTACCACTGAGGTGCTGAAGGACAGAGGGAAGTATCATGGTGGGAGGCAGACAGGCCAGATAAGGGGAAGAATGGTTTCATCAAGCTGTACCCATCTCCTCTTCTGATCCTTCTCCCAACCATGGGAATCCTGATAATCTTGCTGATCACCCATCAGATCTAAAAATATTGATTATGAATGCCAAGTCAATTAAAACATAATATCCTTCATCCTGAATTTAATACTAGATGAGCAGGCTGACCTGGTATGTATCACAATGTTCTTGATGGTGAAGGGAGAGGGGCCTGTCTCTTCCAGCTCTGTCTCCCCCTCCCCAGGTTTCCCGGTAGAGCATCTGCCTAGGTTTGCTAGGCAGTGAGGGGGAGTCGCCATGGTCTATCAGGCCACTGTGGTACTTACTGGGTACTTTGCTACCCAGAGTCCCAATTTTGGGTATATACTTGATGCTGGGGACTTGATATAGAATAGGAATTCTGTTGGTATACCAACTGTCCACTCTGCTTCCCAACAGTTTCCCTACCTGAGCTGGCAGAGGTGGTCTTGGAGTTGTTGTTGAGGATCCAAGGTTTGTTGTCTGTATGAACTTCGCTGTTCATGCCAAGGCCAGCTTAAGAGGAGTGGCTCAGGACTTCCTGCCATCCATGGCAACCCTGGGACCGTTCACTAACGTTCTGGTCCCTATGCATACTTCAGGGGAAACACTTGATTTGGCTTTATTTCGTAACAAAGTGCACGGGTTGGTATCTATTGAGACTTCTGAAGGGTTCCTGTCCAAATAATATACTTTTTAAAAAAAACAGATAATTTTTCAATTTTGAACTAACAATTTATCATATGGAAAATAAAGACATATATATAACTCTAAATTCCATAAATATGCCAGATAATACTATCTTATGTGGTAACTAAGTTATAAACAAAGCATTTTATGTTGTTAGATCAACAAAAGAAGTTTAGGTTTGATACATAAGTAAATATTGCATATATTTCAGTTTCCCCAACAATTTCCAGTTTTTTTCCCCCTTGGTGAAATACCACCAAATACCACTCTGACTACCACTGCCAGGAGGCAACATCAAGGGAAGGCCTTGGCCTCTATGCCCTGTAGTTGATGCTAGCTGGAGGGTCACTCCTGAGACTCAATGGTGTCCAGCTGACAGCTGTAGACTCTGTAAAGAGCCCCAAGGTGTGGCTGGATCCTGTGTTCTCATTGGACAAACAAGTGTCCATGCTAGCTCAGTCAGCTTTTTTTCTCCTACACGAGACCCATCAGCTGGCTCCCTTTTTGTCTGGGTCAGATCCTGCAACACTGATCCATGCAATGGTCACTTAGATCGGACTACTGCAATGGTCACCTCCAGATTGGACTACTGAGATTTACCCTATGTAGGGCTACCCTTGAAAATGCTTCAGAAACTGCAAATGGTCCAGAATGCAGCTGCCAGGTTGCTGACGGGAACATCATGGTCAGCTCATATCACTCAAATTTTGTAGCAGCTGCACTGGCTACCAATTAGTCTCCAGATCCAATTCAAAGTGTTGGTGTTAACTTTTAAAACCCATAACAGTCTGCAACCCTCATATCCATGGGACCGCCTCTCCCATTACAACCCCCGTGCTCCCGTCAGTCACCATCTAAGGGCCTCTTGCAGGTGCCAGGTCCCAGGATGACTCGCTTAGCTGTTACCAGGGGGAGGGCCTTCTCAGCTGTGGCCCCTCCCCTTTGAATGCACTCTCGGATGACACCATGCCCTGCTGGACTTGTTTAGTGTCCACAGGTCATGCAAGTCTGAACTGTTTAGATTGGCCTTTGGAGCGTAACCACATGTTTGGACTGTTTTAACAGTGGTATAGTGATAGCCACGTATTTTAATAATCTTATATTTTAATGTTAATATTTTATATTTGTTATCTGTTTTTCTGTTGTTTTACCTTACTGGTTTTAATGTTTAAATCACCGCAAGACCCTCTGGGTGAACAGCAACCAAAAATGCAATAAATAAATACATAGAGGTAAAAGGTAAAGGTTTCTAATACTCTTAGCAGTTCTTACATGCATTACTTTTTACTGTTGCATGCCACCTCATGTATCTTAGAGTATGCAATAGAAATGTTCTTTTTAAAAGACATGTAAAGATTTTACATGCAAGTCTTCTGTATTGAGGTTTGTAGAAAAACTGAAGTAATGCTTCATTAGGACAACAAAAGAAACATCAGGCAGAGATATAAAGATAAATGACATGACAACTTAGGAGGGAAAAAGGGGTTGTTAATCACCACAAAAGGAATCCAGAATTTCTATTGAACAGAAAGAGTCTGATTACTGACAGTCACTTTTGCTACCAGTGAATCATTTCACATGACCTACCCATCCTCAAGTTCAGCTAAATCCTTCTAGTGACATCAAAAGAATGTGATTAATATAAATGTAGCTGGAAAGCAACAATACTGTTCCTGTCATCACCTATATATTTTTGTAATGAGAAAGGAATTTGAAGTTATTGTGTACTGGCAATGCAGTTACACGCAGCTGGAGAGATGAACTATTGTCTCTCAACACCTTTTGGATAAGCATTTCTCTGTTACTACTGCAAGGCAACACATCAATGCAGAGACATACAAAGACAGCAGGAAGGCTGGAATGAGGCCTGCAAAGTACTTATTACTCCAAAGAAAGCTGACAAGTATGGACTCTGACAGGGTAAAGCAAGGTTCTGCATGCATCACCTCATCACTGGGTACATGTTTTTTTTCATTTGCAGTATTATATTGTTCAGCCACAGTAATGGATCCACGGAAGAGAGCACATTTGAAAAGTATTTTCTCCCAATCATGTAATTACTGATCACTTCGCTTATTCACGTTAGAAGTCTCAAAGATTTCCCAAATACAAATATGCACAACAAGCCAATATCTGATGTAAAATAAACACTGTGAAATTGCAGCCCAACCTTATGAAGGTTTACTTGGAATGATATCTCCTTGAGTTCAATGGGACTTACTCCCAAGTACGTATGCGTAGCCTTACAGTCTTGAACAAAATTAAAGAGGTCAAGCTAGATTCCCACCAGCCATGATAGCAATAATTACAGTAATACTGCTTTTTCAGAAAGCAAAAATAAGGAAAGAAATTGAACAGCAAGATGGCTTTCTGGTTTTCAGGTTCTAACATATGCTTGGCAGTTGCCAAGCAACCTCAAAGCTCTTTCACTCTTCTCCACCAGAACAGAGGCAAGTCTATCCAGCTGTATGGCACAAAGGAAATCGAGGCAGTGAGACAGAGTGTGAGGGTTAAGAGGGATTTAATTATTCCTATTTAACCCCACATTTCCTAACACCGCTGCTTTATCAGAAGCAGAAAACTTAACAAAGCAGCTTTAACACTTGTTCTACTCCCCTACTGACTGTAGTTTTACCACTGGCAATTAAAAACAACATGTTTTAAAATGGAAATGGGCTCTTCCACTGTGAAAGCGAATATCATAACCCAAGGTCTCACTGCCACCAATTCCTACCGTTTTTTGAAGATATATGTCTTAGACGTACATTTAGGATTAACTGCCAATTTTGGTTTCACACATCACTTTGGTTTTCCATTCCCAAGGAAATTTGTGAAGTACTACTTCTGAAATGTTATATTGTTATTATCAGTATTGACTAAGTAATCATTCAATCATATTATCGATGTTCTAATCCAGACACAGAAAATGTAAACTTTTAAATAAATATAATTAGAAATCAGAAGGAAACTAAACAACTGGCTTCTAAGGAATAACAGAAAGGATAATTTCATTATTTTAGAATTATAGTCCACACTATGCTGACGGCTCAATCCAGCTGCTTATTCTAATTCAGACATTAGTTTTAAATATTTCAGCATTAGAACAGAAAATGTTTCAACCACAAGCCATCAGTCCTGTTACTTTCTTCATGCTTAACAAAATATATATAATTTGTTTCACAGAACGTCCCCCCAATAAGGCATACAGACACAAATACATTTTTTGAGCCCCCGGAGGGGATTTTTTATTATTTTTTATCACTACAAAAACTACAACAGAAAAAAAGGGAGGGGAAACTACATATACGGGATAAAGTAAAGAACCCATTACTAACTAAAAGCCCAAGAGAGGAGCTCCTCCAACTAGCTTAATAACATCAAGTCTTATCATCATTGATCCCTTCATAAACTGAGTCAAACATTTATAATTCCTTAGTAACATCAAGTCTTATCATCATTGATCCCTTCATAAACTGAGACAAACATTTATAATTCCTTTCCTTTTAAGCTTAAGTTTAACTGTCTAGAAACAGTACCCCCAATCATCCCATAACAAAAGTCTCAAAGGCACATTTCAGAGTCCTTCAGCCTTTACTTCTCCTACAAATACATTTTTAACAACATATTGAGAGAGGAAGGTGGAGAAGGTGGAGAAGAAGGTTCAGATCAAGAATGATTAAACATCAGTCAGGGCTAAATGGTTCATCCGCTGAAAGAGCTACTACTGGTCCATGCCCTAACAAAAGTGACAATCATTATAATACATTAATTACATTTTAAATAACGGAACACTTATAATTAGGCAAAAGACTGACAGTGCAAACTTATGCTTATTTACTTAGAACTGTATCCCACTTGTTTAGTGTGGCTTATGCCCATGTGATTGTGCCCAGGACTGCAACAGTATTAAGTTGGTTAAGTTATTTTCCCTATTTGCATGTTATTAATGCTCAAATAACAATAAAATGAAGCATCCATTACATATCCCAAATCCACTCTAATCCTTCCAATGATTCTCATTCTTCACTAGCCAATCCTCTCTCAGTGCAGGAGAACAGAAAGATAGGAGGTTAGGAAAGGTGTATGACTAACCAGGACCACAGTTCAAAGTCATTATGCAGTTGTTTTCGCCTCTTCTTGAATAACGTCAAAAATGCCTTCTGAATCCCATTATACTTACCTGGGCTTTTGCAACTATTATATATATTGTTTTATTTTATTGCTAGAACCAGTATGACCTCAGTCTAATATTCTATTGAAAGATCTTCTGTAGACTTCCAGAACTGTAAAGTTGTAAGTTTAGCTGCTACAGTCACTCTCAGCATCTATTTTTTCATATTTTGGAAGGATCTAAACTGTAGGAATATATCCTAAAATGCAATGCTTGAAAAAGAAATTTATGCAGGTTGACAGAATCAGGTTAATCTATCTTTCCACTTCATGCCAAAATGTTGTGATTACAGGGCAAAGTCGAAATAGATGTTCTAGGTTTGTTTGTGGTGTATTACATCTCCAGCAGTGATCAGTCAGAAGTTCCATGTTTGAAGGATTTGACTATATGTCAATGTAATCTAAATATTATTTTTGCTGAATTAATCTTAGTTGAAAATCTGCCATTGAACTTTTGATGGATTTCAGGGCTGATGACCATTGCTTAGGTTATACTACCATAGCAACTTCTATATTCTATATTTCCTTCAGAATTATCCAGGGGTTGGTTTCTGATGTAGCTATAGCCAGTTACTGTAGCAGAGGGGAGGCACAGTATAAAATGGAATGAACAGTACAATTTGAGTTGTCAGGGGCAGCTACTAATTTATGCTGATTGTATACCTTATGTAAATTAAACAACAAAACTATTCAGTAAGAATAACAAAAGAATGAGACCAAGTGTCCACGTTGAGCTCATTTCTCACCATACAAAAGTGAACAAAATTGGAGCCACCATTGATTTTAAAGAAGGAACTGCTTCCTTGGAGGGGAAGTACTCACAAGCATGCCTAATATGTCATTCAGTGCCAAAAACTCAGTAGGCAAGAATACACAGTGTGCTAAGTACAGGAAATCAACAAAAAGTGGCATTTAGAAGGCACGTCCTTGAATAATAATCTGTTAAAATGAGTATTTAAAAAGCTTTTAAAACTTGCCCTGGACATGCTAAAGAGGGCCATAAGCAGTGCCGCAATTCTATCATGCTTATGCAGCCTTGAGACCCATGTAGTAGTAAAATGCAACTTATTACTGGACAGCATTACGCACCTGCAAGCTAGAGAATCTTTCTTCCAAATCTGCCAATGAACATGGGCATGTAGCAAGCTATGATGTTTCCTCCAGTTGCTTTCATCACTTCCATTGCTGCCTGCTGCAAGATTCCAGGCTGTAATTCAGGAAGTGTGGAGAAAGACTGGCAAAAGAATTCCCATTCCCTCCCCTTCCATTATTTGCTGTTCAGCACAAATTGAGTCCTCTTCACTACAGCACACGATGGGGCAGAGTGGAGTCCAGTAGCACCTTAAAGACTAACAAAATTTGTGGTAGGTTCGTGAGTCGCTGTTCACTTCTTCAGGTGAGGAGATAAAGCTGTCTCCTATCACAGCTGTTAACATCAGTGGAGAACTGCCGGGCTGCAAACCAGACGAAAGAAATTCCATCTCTATTCTCCCATCCCTTAATTCCTGACAAAGAATCCCTGTTTCCAATGGCTTCATCATCCCAATCATCCAACATTCAGGAGCTCATCTGGATGGATGAGTGCACTGGGTTTGCTGCAGAATTAGGACAATTCTAAATACAACTAAAGGTTTCATTTCCTTTAAAATTAGTGCCTATAATTGTGCAACTGTTCTGCTTACTACAGCAGATGGGGGAGGACAAATAGACTGGAAGATGTGGGAAATGGGTGGGGTGAAGTCTTCTGCCTTGTCTGCAGCTCTCACCCCAGCAGCATCTCTCCTCCTAGAAGACAGAGCATTGTCCCCATGGAAAGTAGTCAAAATCCTAATCCCATGTTTGCTAGAAAAATGACTGGTCAATAGCTACAGATAGCTTCCTGGCTACCATTCAGCAGAAGTCTGGTGACTCTAAAGACCATTGGGCTTGAACCTGGCCCTGAGAATCTGCAGACTCTGAACTGGTTCCGCAGACTGAGGAACTTGTCACTCAGCACAGATAGGGCTTTTGAGTTCAAATTGCAATGATGGCAGTATATCCATTTTTTATATATGAATGGGGCAGGGGCAGGTTTAAACATAATGGTGATGAATCTCAGACTTCTAGAGCAAAAAGAGTAAGCAAGTGAGAGTACCTGAACCCCCTCCTCTACCTACTAAGTCAAAGTAGCTTGTCACCCAAAGCATTTTCTCCTCACCTGAGCTAAAATCCAATATCTGAGTTGAGCTGGGAGAGCAGCGCTCAGGTATTAGGCTGTGGGAAGGTAATCCATAGGGAAGGGTGAAGGATTTTGCATTCCCCACTTGCACAACAGGACACTCGCCTCAAGCTTGTATAGTACAGAGGCAAACAAATGCATATGGCACTGTTACGTATAGTTTGAGCTTCAGCCTTCCAATTCCTGTCTGCTTGTTTCCTGTGTTATCTCCGGACCATCAACCCTAACAGATGCTCAGTAGGAAGATGGTAGGCACAGCAACACTCCTGCCCCATTTTTGTAGCTTCCCTTAAAAATGCAGATTTCAACATAGCTGAGGGACTCAAGCCTTTCCTCAGAGAAATAAAATCCAAGACAGGCAATTTCCCAATATGCCATGGTCAAAAAGGAAAAAATGTTTAAGCATAAAGTAAACTTGGTCCAAAAACTAATTTGTTAATGTGGTACAGAGTGCACAAGAAATTAAATATAAAGGCATGTATAAAAATAGCAACCTGTCCCAATATTTCCTAATTTTTTTTAAGCAAACTTTGTTTTCATTCAGAACAGCTACCTAATATATACTTTCCAACCCCTTTACTACAAGATCCCAACTTACAAATTTCTTACAGTGGTAGAACCTGCTCCCCATGAAAAATACCAAGACCCGTCATGGAGCCTGCAGCACATACCATGGCATAAAAAAATGGTGGGTGGGGGGAATACCTAGGCTCCAATCAGAATGAGAGCAGAACAGTCATGGCTATGTAAATAAAACCTTTTTTTAATAAAGAATCAAAATCAATTCTACTAGGGAAATGACTGATCAACAGCTGGTACATTCATGCTGATATATCAAGCTACAGAACTGTTTGCATACAATTCTCACTCAAGATAGAGCTACTTCCACACTCTTGTGACTTCTAGTAAAAAAGGAACCGTCATCTCTTACTACTGGAAAAAAGAATAATGAAGCTATTCCACAGGATCTGAGTTGGGTACTGATGGTTTCGAATTGGAGCACCGATTCACTTTGTAAGGTGGGAAATTTTAGCTATATTTTCTTACTAGGAATAAGGCCCGTTGTGGAAATAAATACAACGAACTCTAGAAAGAGGCTCTGGGCAGGTGCCCTGGCCTTGGGCACTCAGCGTCAATTTGCTGTGGTGACCTCAGCAGGGTATAATGACACACAGTTTACCATTTTCTCCAGGGGAACTGATCTCTACCATCTGAAGAGCAGTTGTAATTCTGAGTGATCTCCAGCCCTCCCCTGAAGATTGGCAACAATGGATCCCCAAGAGGGAATGGCTTGTTTGGAGGATGGGGTCTATGGCATTCTATCTGTCTGAGGTCCCCCTCTTCCTTCTCCTCAGACCCCACCCTCAGCATGCTTCATCCTTGAAGTTTCCAACCTGGAGTTGGCAACCCCATGTTCTTTCCAGACAACCATCAGCCTACCTTTATCTGCCTGTCTATCTTCAAGTTTACATCCCCCCCCCCAGCCTCTGCCTAGGGAAAGGGCAGTCTTTCCCTGCAGTGGGAACCAAAGCAGCTGACATCATTCTCCTCTCCCCCATATGATCCGCACAACAACCCTGTGAGATATGTTAAGGTTGAAAGTCTGTGAATGGTCCATAATCCCCCAGGCAGCTTTTATAACGTGAACTTGGGACCTGCACACCATCCTCTGAAGTGCTCTCAGGTACATATCTGTGGCAGTAATGGGGTGACTGCTGACACCTTTTCCTATCATTTTTGCCTTGTGGTATTTTGCTTGTGGTGTGATCTGTTTGTTTTTGTGGTGTGGCATGGTTGTGTTATTGGGTTTGTTTCTTTTGAAGGGGAAGTAATGTGTTGTGAGTGAGGACATATTTTACCTCAGAATACATCAGGTCGCATATGCAAGTGACAGTTCCAACTGTCTCATGGGGGGGGGAGCTTGAGGTGCGGAATGGAGTGAAGTCCAATCAGCTTCCATATGCAAATGACCATGAAATGCTGGTCCAATCAGCTTCTATATGCAAATGACCATGAAATGCTGGCCCAATCAAAGAAGAGTGGCCTAGGCTGCAGTGGGTGGGAGAGAACTCAGGCAACACAGCCAGTGGATAGAGACACCTTGTGAGTGACACATCACGGAGCCAACTGATTTTGGAGTGCACAGAACGTTGTGGGACCAAAACTCAATTATATATAAGGACAGGATTCTGCTCACTAATCAACAAGTAGGGTTGCCAACCTCCAGGTGGGGCCTGGGGCTTTGGATTTACAGCTGATCTTCAGAGCTCCCCAGAGGAAATGGCAACTTCAGAGAGTGGATTCTATAGCATCACATGTTCAGTGAGCCCATCTCCTCCCCAGACTCTGACTTCCCCAGGAACCACCCCCAAATCTCCAAGAATTTCCCAAACAGATGGAGGAGTCTCATTCTCATGCCATAGGTCAGTGGCAAACAGTCTCAATCAAATTCAGCCCATGCTATAGAGGTCCATCAGTAAGGATTCAGATACACATTAAGACATGGTGCTCTGTTTTTATCTTAATGAAGACTATTCCTGCAGATCGTTAGTAGGATATTATAACAAATATGTGAACAAATATGTAACTGTTTATTTCTGATGTATGCTTTAATAAGCTACATAATAAAAGGTAGCATTTATCTTTCTAATTTGGTCTGTTGACATTCTCTCTCTGATCTACAATACAGATCAGTGTAATAGTAGCTACATGCATAAAGAACAGCATTTTCTTTTTCTTATTCTTTCTGTGGCCATGGTAACCATCCCAAGGCTGTTTACCCCACAGTACTTTATTTATATCTCCATACCCCCCCCCATCCCAATCCTAGGGACCAGGAGTCAATAACGACAGATTAAAGAAAAGCAAGCCAAGGAAATATTCAACTGCCATTTTAAAATCAGAAAGACTAGAGCCATTCAAAACAGGAAGGCCAAGCAGGATTTCTGAAAGATGATAAAAACTTGGCATACATTACTCTTCATGAGAAGGTAGGTTGCGCAGTAATTAGGGAAACGGGATAGAGGAGTCTGTGTCACTTTCACTATTTACTCATTTGTATGATTTATACCCAGCATTTGAACATACTATATCCCCAAGGTTTACAGGAGAATTAAAACCTTAAAATCAACAAACAATGTAGTTTGCAAGCTGTATGTTCATGTTGCTGCATTGATGGGACTCCCCCGCCCTCCCCACAGTGGGTGGCTTTTTCCATGACGGAAGCTGACCAGGAAACCAGCTCTTCTTCCTCTTTTCACCATCATACCACACCGTGTCCCAAGTTTTCAGAAAACAGTAACTGAGGACTCTTTTTTTAAAAAAATCTAACTCACTGCCTTTCACTCGATCAAAAACATTTAATTCTGTGATTTAGCAACTGATACCTCATCACAACCTAGTATACCAGCTTACTGCCAAATCAAAGTATTATTTTCTGCATTCTAATTGGCTAAGACAGCAAATATGTGTATTTTTGTCAAGCAAATATGTTCACAAATGTGCACGTCAAAATAAGTTTGATGAAATACTCATTTCTGTTTTCTGGTAATTATATCAATACTCAAATCTTTTCTTCACATGACAATTATATTTAATCTTTCATCTGCATGGCAATGAGACCAGCCAATGAGAATGACAGAAATATGGTATTAATCTGACACCAACTTTACAGATTTAGACCAGTTTTTTCATAATTACAGGCATAATATTAAAGACAGAAATGCCAACATAGACAAGATATTAAAATATCAGACATATTATCTTCAATAACTTTCTACGTTAAAAGGTCTTGTTCAGACTTCGCAGCATACAATTAAATATGTTTACTCCAATGCAAGAAGTTAGCTCTTAAAAAAAGAAACACCAGCAAGTTAGTTCTCATAATATGAAAGCGAACCTAAGTAAAAAATAATTTATTGCCCCAAATGCTGGCAACACTGGGGGGGGAAATTAGAAGCAGAAATCTCTAGTGCTGAAAATCTGTGATGGCGGAAAGTGCCATCAAGTAGCAACTGACTTATGGCAATCCTGTAACGTTTCCAAGGCAAGTGACTAACAGAGGTGGTTTGCCATTGCCTTCCTCTGCATAGCAACCCTGGAATTCTTTGGTGGTCTCCCATCCAAGCACTAACCATGGCCAACCGTGGTTCAGCCAAATCTGACACGATTTGTCTAGCCTGGGCCATCCATGCCAGGGTGGAAATCTGTAGAAACCCATGATGAACAATGAGGAAATCCTTCAGGGCACACACAGGATCAGTGAACACAGCCAACTTACAATCACGGCAGGGAAAACATGAATTCCTACAGCCCTTTCAATACAAACTTATGGATGAAGCAGGGGAGAGGTGACTCTAACCAACATCAGCACATAAGCACAAAACCAGCAAATATCTAGCCTTGCAAGACAACATCAAGCACATTGTTGTAGTCTTCCATGCGTAGCCAGGAAGCCAAAGAATTTTCAGCCAATATCCTCCTACACACATCTATGAATAAGCATGGAAATAATAAAGGATACTACAACTACGTCCACCCTATAGTAGGCTACAGATGCTAGAACACCACCAGCAACAGCTTAATTCCCAGTATCATTACATGGACATCTCTTTGTATTTACATTAAAATAGAAACATTTTGTAGTTACCAAAAATCCACATACATAAGGGGTAATGAGACAGAACTGACCTAGCTAACATAATAGTCCTGAATTTTATTTTAAAAAATTGTATTTAAATGTCTATTACAAAATATGCTTAATTACATTTCAAACGTAATGTTGAAATCTAAATATTCTGTGACATAAAGCATTCCTAAAACCCTCCAATCTGTCTGTTCACGAACAACCATTGCTATACAACCACACTGGCCCTCAAACACTGTTAAACCCAATACCCCTCAGAAGAATTCCAT
>NW_015164683.1:941460-945543 GCF_001447785.1 Gekko japonicus
CCACTGAGCCACCAAGTGGACACAGACGGCTACTGCAGACGTTCAGCAAAGGTCGGCCTCATAAAAACTTGCTGTTTTCCTAGACAGATAACATTTGTGTGTAGGGCAAAGAATGAACACTAAATATACACCAAGTATAACAAAAGCACAAGTCCATTCTTTGCAACAGAAGCAGTGCATGTTTAACAGATTTTTAGAAATATTATTGCAACTGTTAGGTTACAATGCGGAAACGTCTACAAAAAATAATCAAATGTGAAAGGAGTGGTGTGAAAGCAATTTATTAAGCTGCCCTCAGAGATATGAATAGACCATTCATGACTTTCTCACAAGGACAAAGCAAGCATCTGGAGGTTATTTTGGAGTAAGATTAAAGGCCCTTTGTGGTTAGGGACCCACATACCCCCGAGACCGCCTCTCTCAATATGCCCCCAATAGAACTTTATGCTTGGGTACTAAAAATCTCCTGGTGGCCCCCAGACCAAGAGAGATCTGGTTGTCCTCAACCAAGGCCCTGGCCTCTGCCTGGTGGAACTCTCTGCCGGAGAACATCTGTACCCTGGAGGACTTATTGCCTTTCCACAAGGCTTATAAAGCAGAGATGTTCCGCCAGGCTTTTGCTGAGGATGGCAATGGGACAGCAAGTAGTTTGGTGCACTCAGGTTTCCCACCCTCCCCCCTTACCTACCCCCTTGGGGGCTCTGAGTAGTTCAATTTTTATTCAGATTATTCACCACCTTGGAATTGCTTTGTACTGTGTTTTAGTGCTGGTTTAATTTAACTTAACTCACATCAGCCTTAAATACCTTCTAATCACCACCTGTGTAAAATTTGCCATAAATACAAATAAAAAAGTAATATTTTTTACATGCCAGTAGACTATGACCTCATAGTTTCTCATTTAAATGAATGTAATCACAGTCACCTGTGGCAAGTATCTTGTTGCTGCATTTGCCAATTATAACCTGCTGCAACATCTCCCCCAGAGAATGAAGGAGGTTGCACCTTTATTATGCTATTTCAGATTAAATAAATTCATGGAGAACAGGTCTGTGAGGTGCTTGCTTATTGGGGAGGCGGTTTTACCTTTAAACACACTTTGGCCCCAGTCACACAGCAAAGTTGCTGTGGGAGAGGTACGGATGGTGGGCGGATTATCCGGGCGCGATCACACCCCAACATCTGGGAAGTGGAGCGCACCCGTGACTTACCACCGACAATGCGCGTTAAAAAACTAGTACCTCCAAGGTACTAGTAAACGTTTGCCATGGGCTGCCTCCAGATGCCCGTGGTGTGATCACGCCGGCACGCGGCATTCCCCTCCGGTCCCTCGTTTACCCGCTGGCACCAAGGGAAGGACCAGTGGTGTGCCGCCGGCGCATCTGATTGCGTAATCGCGGATCAAACAGCGCCGGGCCAATTAGCCATGCCTCCCCCCTGCGATATCCGGCCCGTGTGACCGGGGCCTTTGTGTACCTAAACTTGGTAGATTTCTGCTGCCACCAGGAATTAAAAATTCCAAATCTCTCTCTCTGCTGGTAGAATGACCTACGGTCTGGGCACTTCAGACGACTATGTGGCCTTGAGGAAGAAGTGTACCGATTGCTGGTATAAGCTTAAATAAAAATTGATTTATTTAATAAAGAACAAAATAGGCAAAACTTGGTGTTACAGTCACTCAGACTTCACTCTGACAGGCATAGACTCTCAGTATAATCCTTCTCTTGAGTGGATTTGATTTGGCAATGGGCTGGCATGCATATCTATGGTATGGTAAAGATAAAATCCACTCAAACTTTCATACACATATTATTAGAAGTGCACTTATAAAAGTTTGGAATGTAATTAAAAATAGTAATTATGAAAAAACACCATTGTGGATCTCCCCTTTAGAAGCCTTTGCCAAGCCTTCCCTAACAATAGGGAAAACCAAAGAGTCATATGCCAATTTATTAACAAAAGAGAATGACTTAAAATCGGATGAGATGCTATTAAAACAGAAAATAGAATTGTCCTGGTGGGAAAAGAACATATTAAAGGCAAGAAGTAGCGAAGATAAAAAAATAGGATTCTACAAACGACAGACAGAATTAGATGAGATCTGGCTCTCATCTAGCGAGAAATTGATTCAAAAGATGTATAGAAAATTCCTAGAAGATAAATGATGACAAAACAAAAACTCCTAAGTTAGCTTGGGAGAAGGAACTGGGCTACACGATAGAAATGAATAATTGGATAAAAACATGGAAAAAACTAAAGTTTTTGAGAGCAACACTATATAAGGAAAACATATACAGAATGTATTATAGGTGGCACTGGACACCAGAAAAAATTGCCAAATGTTTTCCGAAAGCCTCCAATATTTGTTGGAGATGCAGGAAAAATATAGGCACTGGCACATATATCCACATCTGGTGGAGATGTAATAAAATCAATACTTTCTGGAAAAAAATTATAAAATATTAGCAAAAATCTTAAAAACCAAAATACCCTTAGTACCAGAAACATATTTACGTAATATGATTCCGGATACAATCAAAGAGCATAAGCATATAATTGTATATATATTAACAGCGGCTAGAATTTTGATAGCTAAGCGTTGGAAGTCTAAGAGTATACCCTCCATAAAAGAACTTAAGTTTAAAGTGTTGGAAGTAGCGGAAATGGACAAAGTAAATATAGAATTACAAAACAAACCAGAGAAAACCTTTTGGGATAGATGGGGAATAATATACGACTGGCTGAAGATAAAGAAAGTATAATTAAACGGAAATCAGGCTAGTTAGAAGATAGGCTTAGAGAGGGTGTTAAGGCAGAAAATGTATAAGGTTAACACGAAAAACTTTTTAGTTTTTGATGTGATTTAGTTATTGATAAAATGAATTTTGTGTGTGGAGACATGCCGAAATTGGAAGATGTTATGTTTTACAAGCTTTATTGTTATTGCGTATAAATTGGAAAAGCCAATAAATATAATCATTTTAAAAAGACATATTTCCATAGCATGCTTACAGTGTCTCCAAATAAGAAAGTGAATATTTCCTTCACAAAAGAAAAACACTCTACACACGCTCAGGGCCCTTTGCCCAGAGAAATTTTTCTTTAAAAAATATATCTCCATAGCTAGGGGCCCAATTTAAAAGCAATGCTGGTCGCACAAAAGAAACTTATTTTACATGGGGATTCAAGCTGCAGGTATCACATTAAACTGGTTCTTATGTCTACGGCATTAGGAGTCCACAGGCTGTGTTATGAATTATAACATCCTCCAAACCAAGAGCAAACAACATGACTTACACTGAACTCCTAGTCTAAACCCAAAGAAAAACTAAAACAACTGAAATCAGTTAACTTAGACAGGGGCAATTCTACATAGGATTGCACTGTTGAATGCTACATAAGATTACCAGTTTACCAGCTCCAGGATGGGAAACTCGTGGACATTTGGGGGTAAAGTAGGGTTTCCAGGTCCCAGCAGGGGGTTCCCCAGCTTTTAGAGGCCTGGATCCGCCACCAGCAAGCTAGCCAGTGGAGGAAACCCCATTCCCAATGCGATGTCGTCATCCGGAAGTGATCTCATCACGTCGCCAACATCAGGGATGACGCTTTAGTTTTTGGGCAAACTCTATGGTTTTGAAGACAAAACATCCCAGAGAGGACTCAGGAGCCCCCCGCTACCAACCAGATAGGACCTGGCAACCCTAGGGTGGAGCCTGAGAGGACAGGGACCTCAGTGGGGTACAATGCCATGAAGTCCACCCTCCAAAGCATCCATTTTCTTCAGGTGGTAGCCTGTGGGTTTTGCTTGGAGGCCTTGTAAGAACCTGAGTAGAGGGCTGCTACTGAGTTCTGGAGAGAGAACTGCTGGCAAGGTAGCCATTTGGTCAGTCTCAAAGTTTTCAGGGTACATCACCACAACAAGAGTTTACATCAGACTTTGAGGGAAGTTCCTGAGGCTGTAGAAGATAGATTTGCTCCTAGGGAGATTGATAACAAAGGATCTGTTCCAATGACGTGCCAGGGTTGTGCCATGATTATTGTTCTGCCTTTCCAGGAAATGTGTTATACATGCTGCAAGTGCAA
>NW_015164684.1:0-35932 GCF_001447785.1 Gekko japonicus
TGTGCCTAGTCGCTGACGTCGTGCCCACACTTGTACTTCTAAACCTTGAAGAGGCTGTGGGTACTTTGGGGGATTTTGAGAAATGAGAGTGGGCATCGCCACAAAATGTTTGCCATCAGACTGGGGCCTATCACAGAATGATGAAAGATTTCAAGCCAACCCTTCTAAGATGGAGGCCACTGTTTCTGAATGGGTATTTCAGTGCAGAGAGAAAGATGGTGTCTCCTGGGCTCCTGCTCCAATGAGAGGAAAGAAAGCCAGCTCCTTTCCCTTGGGGAAGAAGGGAGTGGACATGGAGCATCTATTCTAAGGGGGAAAACACTTTCCCTTACTTCTGCTTCCAAAGGGAACGGTTTAAGAAGTGGCTGGTCCTGCCCTGACCTGGATAGCCCAGGCAAGCCTGATCTCGTCAGATCTTGGAAGCTAAGCAGGGTGGACTCTGGCAAGAACTTGGATGGGAGACCTCCTTGGAATACCAGCAATCGGGAGGCGGGGGTCAAGCTATATTCAGCCACCTCTCTGAATATTCTCCGGGCCCCCAGGAGGGGTCAGTCACCAGAGGTTGCCGTGACTTCCAGGTGCACACACAAACACACGCACACACATATTAAAAATACAAAAAATACCAACAAAAAGAAAGAAAAGTGGATGGTCCATATTCTAGAAGTATAGAAGCAGAAGAGCCTCCAGAACAACTGGACCAATGTCTACAGTGAAGCAGGATTTTCCACACCTTGGACAGACGGATAAGTAGAGAATGGCTAAAGGTGAATTCAAATGCTTGTTATTTATTACAGCTGTCAACCTCCAGGTGGAGTCTGGAGATCTCCTGGAAAGGCAATGGATCTCCAGACTAGAGAGATTACTTTCCCTGGAGAAAATGGCTGCTCTGGAGGATAGAATCTATGGCATTATACCCTGCTGAGGTCCCTCCCCTCCCCCTCCTCGGGCTCTACTCCTCAAATCTTCAGGAATTTTCCAACCTGGAGCTGGCAACCCTATTGGGTGAGACATTCTACTCTTCCTGTCTCTCATGTTTTTTCCCTACTGGTGTTAAACCTTGAAAAATACACTGGTCTTACAGAGCTCTGTCCAGTTTTTCTCCACCGCCTGCTGCCAACCTGCCTGAATTGTGACCCCTCCTATAAAGCCAAATGCCGCCCATCCACCAGCTGGGAGCTTCATAAAGCCTGTTTTGACTGCTGGCCTGCAGTTGGTGAATACGTTGAACCTGTGGGCAGGTTTGCTGGTTTAGTCAAAAGTTATTCCTTAATATCTAGCAAGGAAGAAGAATGGCTACCAAACCACTCTTCAGGATTCTGCCGTAACATGAATTGAGGCACGTCCAGGTTTCTTTCATGCTTTTAGCAAGTCATCACCAGCAGGGGAGTGGAGCAAATGCCAGTTTTCTTTGCCGTGTGTCTTGGTTAGCATTCAGTGCCATCTGCAACTTCTTCGTGGTGCTCACACTTTCAGCAGCACTCCAGCCGTTCAAACGCACTTGTATTAACATAATAGCTGAGACAGCCTGGGAATGCATCACAAGTTTAGATTCCCAAATACTCACCACTGTTAAAAGTGGACATGAATGCCAATTGACTTTCCTTAAAAAGATACGGAGAATAATCCTGAGCAGGTCTGCTCAGAATCCTACTCAAGTCAATTTGATGGGGCTTACTCAGCAGAAAGGTTCATTAGGATGGTGCTTTTACCAAAGGTGAGAAGTGACACAAAAATTGCCAACCCCCAGGTGAGGCCTGGAGATCTCCTGAAATTACAACTGTTCTCCAGATAACTGAGCTCAGTTCCCCCGGAGAAAATGGCTGCTCTGGAGGGGTGGGCTCTACGACATCATCTAGGGATGCAAGCCTCCAGGTGGGACCTGGGGACCCCCTGGAATTACAGTCTATGTCCAGGCTACACAGGGCAGTTCCCCTGGAGAAAAGGGAAGCTTTAAAGGGTGGATTCTATGACGCTGTACTCCACTGAGGTCCCTGTCCTCCCCAGACTCTAACCCCAAATCTCCATGGAGTTTCCCAACCTGGATGTGGCGACCCTACTCCCACCCTCCGCTGGTGGCCAGGAGGGACCAGACAACCCTAGATTATCTTGATTATACCATCGAGAGCCAGTTTGGTGTAGTGGTTAGGAGCACGGATTCTCATCGGGGAACTGGGCTTGATTCCCCACTTCTCCGCATGCAGCTGTTAGTGTGGCCTTGGGTCAGTTTCAACTTGTTTCAGAGCTGTTCTCTCAGGAGCAGTTCTCAAGAGAGCTCTCTCAGCCCCACCACCGCACAGGGTGTCTGTTGTGGGGAGGGGGAGGGAAAGGAATTTGTAAACCACTCTGAGACTACCCCTTTGGGTAGTGAAGGGCGGGGTATAAATCCAATCTCCTCCTCCTCCTCCTCCTCCTCCTCCTCCTTCCCCTTCTCCACCCTCCCCAGGCTCCATTCCCAAAATCTCCAAGCATTTCCCAACCCAGATTTGCCAGCCCTAGTTGTGGTTTATCCTGACTAACACAAATATAATCAATATCGGTTATGCCAGTTGTTGCATTTAAGATTAACACAGTGCCCGCCCATACTCTGTATAATCTAGTATTTGTAAAGGTCAGTGGCTATTTTGACAAGTTTTAACTGACAGTTTGGTTAAGATCACTGACATACTTTGAAGCACTACAAGGTAACTTTAAATGTCCTTCCAACTTGAAATGGCCAATATAGGCTCTGGATCTAGGGCAGCAGTCTTCTTAGCTGGCAAATGATAAACAGTGAGAGATCCTGAGAGGGAGGGCAGGAAGGGTTGCCTCAGTGCTTAATGGCCCTTTCTTACACGCTCAGGGAAATGCCGATTGCCACTTTGGGGTCCAGAAGCAATTTTTCTCCAGGCCAGATTGGCTGGAGATCCTGGAGGGTTTTTTTTAATCTTCTGGGCATAGAACAGGGGTCACTGGAGGTGTGTGTGGGGGAGGTATTTGTGAATTTCCTGCATTGTGCAGGGGGGTTGGACTTGATGACCTTGGAGGTCCCTTCCAACTCTGTGATTCTATGAATCCTGTTTTCTCTCTAGCTGCTCTCGGCTCTCCACTCCTCTCCTATCCACAGCAAGGATCCAGCCATTCCCCCAAGAAGCTCAAGATCACGTTTTATAAATCTTCCTTCATTTTATTTCTCCAACAACCCTCTGCAGTAGATCAGACTGAGAGAGTCATTGGCCCAAATCCTAACTATGAACATATGTTGGTGGGGTCCGAACTGGCAGTAACTGACCAGGAGGGACATCTTGAAGTCATGGGAGATAACTCACTGAAAATGTCAACTCACTGCATGGCTGCAATTAAAAAAAGGCCAATGCTAAACTGGGGATTATTAGGAAGGGGATTGAAAACAAATCAACCAGTATCATAATGCCCCTGTATAAATTGATGGTGTAGCCTCATTTGGAATACTGTGTACAGTTCTGGCCACTGCACCTCAAAAAAGATATTATATCATTGGAGGAGGTGCAGAAAAGGGCAGCTGAAATGATTAAGGGGACAGAACACCTTCCCTATGAAGTAAGGCTAAAGAGGTTACGGCTCTTTAGCTTGGAGAAAACACTACTGAGGGGGTGACATGATAGATGTTTACAAAATTATGCATGGGATAGAGTAGGTAGAGAAAGAATTTCTCACAATACAAGAACTCAGGAGCACACAATGAAATTAATGAGCAACAAGCTTAGAACAGATAGAAGGAAGTACCTCTTCACCTAAAGAGTAATTAACACATGGAATTCACAGCCACAGGAAGTGGTGGCGGCTACAAGCATAGACAGCTTCAAGAGAGGACTGGATAAACATATGGAGCAGAGGACCATCAGAGGCTTTTGGCCACAAGGTAGGAGCTGCGGTGGCTCAAGTGGTTAAGACACTGAACTGCAGGCTGTGGAAGGTCAGTAGTTCAGCAGTTTGAGACCTGGGTGCCACGCGATGGAGTGAGCTCCCGTCTCTAGTTCCAGCTCCTGCCAACCTAGCAGTTCGAAAGCAAGAAATGGCAAGTAGATAAATAGGTACCACTTCGGTGGGAAGGTAACAGCGTTCCGTGCGCCTTGGTGTTTAGTCATGCCGGCCATATGACCACGGAAATGTCTTCGGACAGCGCTGGCTCTTCGGCTTTGAAACGGAGATGAGCACCGCAACCCTAGAGTCGGACTTGACTGGCTTTCGAGCAAGGGAACCTTTACCTTTATAGGTGGAACACTGTGTCTGGGGCTTGTCAGTCACACACACGCACACACACACCTCCCCCAAGCACGTAGAATCGCCTCTTCCTTCTGCAGACATGGGGAGAATCACTCGTCTCTCCCTGGTTGCAGAACTTTGAAGAAAAACTCACTCTTAAGTTTGACCAGGAGATGGTCTTGCAAGATCAGACCTCCAATCCTATGCAGCCCGTTTCACCGACAGGAACGTAGCTACTGTGGAGCTCAGGGGGAGGAGAAGCCAAGGCTCAGGTTAAGGCCCTGGAAGAAACATTAGGGGCCCGGGCCCTGTGGGCCCCACGTTACCTATGGGCCTGGTTTTGGCCACTCTGTGACACAGAGTGTTGGACTGGATGGGCCATTGGCTTGATCCAGCATGGTCAATAGCATAACCTTAAGAAACCTACTTGAAAAGGGAAGCCAAGTGACACTCAGGAGTTTCTTATTCCTGCCTAGTTCCTATTAATATGAGCAGCTGAGATCTGCTGCAAACTTGGTTTCCTTACTTTCCAACTCTCCAATTACCACCTCCAGCTGAATTCAAGTGGCAGGCTGAGAGAGATGGAACTGTTACCATTTTGCTATACTGAAGACCTGGGCTTGGATCCAGATATCAAGTTCAGCTCCCCCGGGGCAAGTACGGTTTTTATATATTTTTTTCTTTCAATAGCAGAGTCTTGGGCTCTATTATAAATGGGCTTTGAACATCCCTCCGTTTCCAAAGAGGTTTGTGTATGCTCCAATTGTCTCTGCTTAGCGAGCATGCTTCCTCTTTTCTGTTACCTATCCCTAGTAAAATACTGTTTTTCCTTGGGAGCTAGATCAGACAATGGTTACAGCTGCCAGACTCCAGGTGGGGCCTGGAGATTACCCATAATTATAACTGATGATATAGACCAGTTCCTCTGGAGAAAATAGCTGCTTTGGAGGCTGGACTCTATGGCATTATACCCTGCTGAGGACACTCCCCACCCCAAATTCCACTCTCCCAGTCTCCAGCTACCCAAATCTCCAGGTATTTCCCAACCCAAAGCTGACAACAGTCCATCTTGTCCAGCATCCTGTTGCACATGGTAACCAACCAGATTCTCTCACAAGGCCGATAAGTAGGAGGGCATGGAGGCGAAAGTTTGGTGTAGTGGTTAAGTGCGCAGGCTCTAATCTGGGAGAACCAGGTTTGATTCCCCACGCCTCCACTTGCACCTGCTGGATGACCTTGGGCAAGCCATATTTCTGTCAGAGCTGTCCTTGAAAGAGCAGTTTCTCTCAGACCTCACAGGGTGCCTGTTGTGGGAAGGGGAAGGGAAAGGCATTTGTAAGTCACTCTGAGACTCCAAGTGAAGGGTGGGGTATAAATCCAATCTCCTCCTCTTCTTCTTCTTCCTCTTCTTCCCCACCCCAGTGCTGTTCTACAGAGGGTTACCTCTTCTGAAAATGGGGGTTCTGTTTAATCACCCTGGTTAGCCACACATGGACCCATGACTTCCACAAATGTACATAGTCCTCTCTTTTAAAGCCAGCTGAAGTCTTGGCCATCACTAAAATCTGTAGCGGTGAATCCCACAGGTTGCTCTTTGACTGAAGAAGTCCTTTCATTTGTCCGTACAGTTGGGGTTGTTCTCTTTAAAGGTTGTTAGCAGGCACAGACATGCACTCGTAATCTTCTGGTTTCGTTCCCTTTGTGGTATTCGTAGACATTAAATATCTGGGCAGAGAACCAGGGTTGCAAACTCTGGATCAAAACATTCCTGGAGATTTAGGAGTCAAGCCTGAGAAGAGTGGAGTTTAGGGAGGGAAAGAAAAAAAACAGGAATGTGATACCATAGATGAAAGCCAGTTTGGTATAGTGGTTAGGAGCATGGACTCTAATCTAGGAGAACTGGGTTTGATTCCCCACTCCTCCACTTGCAGCCAGCTGGTATGACCTTGGGTCAGTCACAGTTCTCCCAGAGCTCTCATGGACAGTTGTGGAAACAGCTCTCTCAGCCCCACCTACCTCACAGGGTGTCTGTTGTGGGAAGGGGAAGGGAAAGGAGATTGTAAACTGCTCTGAGTGAAGGGCAGGGTATAAATCCAATCTCTTCATCTTCTACAGTCTGCCTCGGGAGGTGGTGGATGCTCCTTCACTGGACGTTTTCAAGCGGAGGCTGGATGACTATATTTCGGGTATGTTGTAGGTATGTAGGTATGTAGGGCTATATTTTGGCTATGCTCCTGCAGAGTGCAGGGGGTTGGACTAGATGACCTGCAAGGTCCCTTCCAACTCTAACATTCTATGATTCTATATCTTCTAAAGCCTCCATTTTCTCCAGGGAATCTGATCTATCTAGGCTGGAAATCAGCTGACATTCCAGGGAATCCAGGCCCTGCTTGGAGATTGCCATACCTACAGAGAACATTTGCTTCATTTGCTTAGGTAGCATGCAAATGAGTGCATGTGCAGGGACACAGAACAGCAGATCATTTCTTTCTTTCCATTCTCCCAAAGCCAGCTCTCCAGAGAGGAAATGTTCATCTATTTACTTTTTATACCCTCTCTTTCTCCCCAGTGGGAACCCAAAGTGGCTTACATCCTCCCCCCTTCCCTCCATTTTATCCTCACAACAACCCTGTGAGGTAGGTTAGGCTGAGAGTGTATGACTTGCCCAAGATCACTCAATAAGCTTCCTTGGCTAAATGGGGATTTGAACTTGGGTCTCCCAGGTACTAGTCTGACACTGTAACCATTGCACCATACTGGCTCTTGCCTTGTGCAAGTATTCCCTTTCTCCAGCTGTGTAATATTACAGGGTAAGGATTTGGCAAGCAGCTGACGTCTGAGTCATCCAGTCGTGCTCATTTTGTGATCTCTCCAGGGCACGCAGAACTGCCAAGGCAGTGCTTTGGATCTAGTCCTTAATACTTCTCCTGTCTTCAGTGGCTACTTCCTGATTTAAAGCATCTCAATCCGCAGGTAATTGGTTCTTTAATAATATCTTTCCAGGCAATTTTACAAAAGGCCTTTAAGTGTGAGCAAATTGTCAACCTGTTCTCTTGTACCCATTTACTGTGCCAGCCAGGATTTTAAATAGATTAATCACAATGGCATTGTTCTTTCCCAAAGTGATTGTTAACGCTGCAATCCTGAATTCATTGCCATTCATTTGAAGAACTCAGGCCACTGAATCCATTACCCTAATGATAACACTACAGGTCTTTACCCAGTGTTTAAATTAAACACCCTTGCAGCTTATGAAGCTGTTCTGTCATTACTTTGACATGCTGTCCTCATGATAGAACTGCACGTTTTTGGCTTGGTTCAGGCATGATGTGCAATGGTGCTTGATTTTAACTATGGTTGGTGGGTCAAAGCTGGATTTGGTTTGCAGATAAATTGTACAAAATCCAAGGTTTCAGATCATGGATTGACCCTATAGAATTATAAGTGACTGTGTCATGGTCATATTCAGACCATTACAACTGACCCTAATTAGTTGAATAAAGCCATGGTTTTGTATGACATCTGAAATGCATCTGTGTGTGACATGGAGCTGATGAAAGTGGCACTTCATAAGTACCAACATTTCTGGGGCTGCCAAGTCCCCAGTGAAGGAGGGGTATCCCCGGTCTCCAGGGTCCCATTGCCAGCCACCCCTGGAAGCAGCGGGAAGAAAAAATTAACAAGAAAAATAAGGCCTTGCCTAGTTACAGGATGTCCTTACCATAGAGTTCCTGGTAATTCCTAGAGCTCTTCTTTGTCACTTCCAGGTAAATCTAGGAATCACCAGGAATTCTATGGTAAGAATTTCCTGTAAGTAGACAAGGCCTTATTTTTCTAGCAGGGTGTCATGCCACAGACCCCCACCTTCAGCCATTCTCTCCTGGGAAACTATCTCTGTAGTCTGGAGATAAGTTGCAATTTTAAGTTTTGGGTATCACATGAAGATCTTTAAAAATTCTCTCATGCTCTTTGTGATTTGTAATTATTATTTTAATCTGTTTTTGTTGTGCTTAGTTCTCTGCTACTGTACATATAAATAGATAAAAGCAGACTAATGTGAAATCATTGCGTGTACACACACACACACGTATGTATATATAAAATAGCCCACATTACCAGTTTATATGTAGTCCCAAGGAAGTTAATTTATGACCAGGTGTGCAGTGGTTGATATCTAGGATTACCAGCCCACCCTCCAAAGCAGCCATGTTCTCCCAGGGAACTGATCTCTATTGTCTGAGATCAGCTGCAACCCTGGGAGATCTCCAGATCCCACTTGGAGGTTGGAATGGCAACCCTATTGATCTCATATGATAGCAGATAGCAGATCAGTTACCAGTTTAAATTCTAGGTTCTGGTTTTCACCCTCAAAGTCCTTAATGGTCTTGAACCCACATTCCTGTAGGACTGCCTCTCACACTGTGTTCTACCATGATCAAAGCCTTCTGAAGGTGTCACCCTGGCTGCAAATAGATAAAATTGGCAACTGCTCATTCATATGCATTGTCTGTTGTGCCCCACCCTTGTAGAAGGCCCCCACACGTCTATCATTTCACAGAATACGCAAAACAGACATGTTCAGGAGGACAGTTTCATAAAGGGGCGATTAGAACAGTAACATAATGGAACAGCACAGAATATCACCTCTGTAAGGGACACCAGGAGCTGCGGTGGCTCAAGTGGTTAAGACACTGAACTGCTGGCTGTGGAAGGTCGGTAGTTCAGCAGTTCGAGATCCGAGTGTGCCGCATGACGGAGTGAGCTCCCGTTTCTAGTTCCAGCTCCTGCCAACCTAGCAGTTCAAAAGCAAGAAATTGCAAGTAGATAAATAGGTACCACTTAGGTGGGAAGGTAACAGCGTTCCGTGCACCTTGGTGTTTAGTCATGCCGGCCACATGACCACGGAAATGTTTTCGGACCCCGCTGGCTCTTCGGCTTTGAAACGGAGATGAGCACCACAACCCTAGAGTCGGATTCGACTGGCTTTCGAGCAAGGAAACCTTTACCTTTACCTTTTTAAGGGACACCAATGTGCCCTGTTGCAATGTTTTGTGTACGAATCAGCTTTCTTTTTACTGCCTTATCCTCAACCTTCGTAATCCCTTTTCTTCATTATGGTATATCATGCCTTAGACTGGTTTTTGTGTCCCCTGTTTTCCCAGTTCTGTAATCCTAGTTCTACTGCATTATTTATTGGAGGTCTTTGCTGTCTGATTAAATTGCTTTTCATACTTTGTCATCCCCTGCACTCTCAGAGAGAAAGGCAGGCTATAAATGAAGATGACAATGATGATGTATGGAATTGGTATAGTATAGATCGGTTATCCTGCAGTGTGGGATAGACTTATGCTATGGGTGGTAAGGAAAACACATATGAAGCTTAGTGCCTCTGAATGTGGAGGTTCTTCTCAGTCATCATGACTAGTAGCCAATGATAGACATATCCACATTTAAATCACTTTCTGTGTAAAGTAGTATTTCCTTTTGTCCATCCTGAACCTACTGCCCATCAGTTTCAGCGGACGCTTTCGAGTTCTAGTATTTTGGAAGAGGGAGAAAAAGTTATTTTTGTCAACTCTCCCCACCCCATGCATAATTTTATAAACATCTATCATGTTCCCCCTTAGTCGCCTCTTTTCTAAACCGAGAAGTCCCAGACTCTCCCGCCTTTCCTCATAGGGAAGATGCTCCATCCCCCTAACCATTTTGGTTGCTTGCCTCTACTTTTTCCAGCTCTACAATGTCCTTTTTGAGATATGGTGACCAGAACTGTAGACAGTATTCCAAATGAGGCCCTGCGCCATAGATCTATGCAAGGGCAATATAATATTGGCTGTTTTATTCTCAATCCCTTTGCTAAGAATCCCTAACACAGAGTTTGCCTTTTTCACGCTGCAGCACACTGGACTGACACTTTCATTGAGCTATCCATTATGGCCCAAGATCTCTGTCCTCTCAGTCTCAGTAAGTTCAGATCCCATTAGCCTATACTTGAAGTTGGGATTTTTTGTCCCAACGTGCACCACCTTCCACTTACCGACACTGAACTTCATTTGCCGCATTGTCGCCCACTCACCCAGTTTGCGGAGGTCCTCTTGGAACTCTTCACAGTCAGCCTTGGTTTCCACCATCCTGACTCATTTTGTGTCATCTGCACACTTGACCACTCACACATAGTTCCAGATCATTTAAGAATAAATTAAATAGTACCAACCCCAATACCGATCCTCGTGGGACCCCACTGCTTACTTCCCTCCATTGAGATCTGTCCATTGATTCATACTCTTTGCTTCCTGTCATTTAACCATTTTTAATCCATAAGAGAACCTGCTCTCTTATCCTATGACTGCTAAACTTACTCAGGAGTCTTTCTGCTCTCTTATCCTATGACTGCTAAACTTACTCAGGAGTCTTTGGTGAGGAACCTTGTCAAAAGCCTTTTGAAAGTCCAGGTATATAATGTCTACCTGGGTAACTGTTGTCTACATGCTTGTTCACTTTCTCAAAGGACTCCAAAAGGTTGGTGAGGCAGGAGTTCAATTTGCAGCGGCCGTACTGATTTCTCCTCAGCAGGCTATGTGGCTTACAATTCTGTCTTTGATTACAGTTTCTACTAATTTGCCTGGGACAGACTTTACGCTGACTGGCCTGTAATTTCCTGGTTCGCTTCTGGATCTCTTTTTAAAAACTGGTGTAACTTTTGCTGCTCTCCAGTCTTCTGGTACCGTGATTGAATTTAGTGATAGGCTACATATACAAGTTAGTAGATCAACTACCTCACATCTGAGTTCCTTAAGAACTCTTGGGTATATGCCATCAGGACCTGGAGACCTATCATTTTTTAAATTTCCCCAGTAGGTCTAGAACATCATCTCTAGTCACCTCAATCTGGCTCAGTTCTTCAGACTCCCTTCCTGAAAATAGGCATGGGTACATGGCCCACACTTTCCACAGTGAAACCAGAAGCAAGAATTACTAAGCATTAAAAGTCAGACTGTCCGGGCTGTGCCGCATTGGAAAATGGGCCTTTGTCTTTAAAACTTGAAAGAGCAATTTTTGTATTCTGTCTTAGTAGCCAGGCACATTTTAAGCTTGTCTTTCTCAGTGTCTTAACTCCAATAGCTCGCTGTCAAGTCCGCAATGTTTTCCTTTGCAATGTAGAACAAGTTGACAGTACATCCCTTTCTGGTATGCTGTATTAAATCTAAAAATAAAATGCATTTGTATTCTCACACATATTCAGAGTTTTTGGAATAGAGTAGGGACATGGCTGTTTGAAGTTTTAAAGAACACTCCTTCACACCCATTTCAGCGCTACTCTGTACAGGCCTATGATAAAGTTGTGTTTCACACAGTACTTAGTTCTAACCTTTTCTTAAATCCGTATGCAGCAGTAATAGCATCATGCACACAACTAAATACCTTTGGTAGTATACCACCTCAGATATTTCTTATGTAAAAGACCTAATTCACCATCTGGCCTCTGATTAATCTTACTTTTGTGTATTAGACACAATTATAATTTCCCTGATTTACCCAGTTGTGCCCAATGCATATATGCCATGCATATGTTTCCTAAAGGAATCACCATTGCCATATATTAAAAGAGTGAAGGAAAAACTGTAATATATAAAAAACTGAGCTGAAACTACTCAATTGTTTCTCATAAACCTTACAGCAATTTTGTTACCAGTCTACAAAGAACATAAATCTTCTGATGCCCTCTCTTTCCTGTGCTTTGACTAGACATCACTTACCTTCAGTGATGTCACCATAGTCAAATCTGATTGGCTACATGGCATTATGACATCTTGCAATTCACTACATGGAGGATGTATAACTCTTGTGAGTAATGTTACCTTTCTACAATATGGTATAAAATATATCTGATACAATAGAGAAAAGAACTTCAATACATGTTTAGATTTAAAGTAGATTCTATATATAATTTTTCTGCACAAAACTAAATAAAAACAGTAGACTCTATTAAAAATATAAGATGGAGATGCACCCACAGTATGAGCTTGGCTTTCTGAGATGTGTGCCCTGGGGACGGGGTGGGGGGGGAGAGAGTGGGTTCTTGCCGTCAGAGACATCAGCCAATAGGCACCTCCCGCACATAGATCTTTCCATTTAAGCTTTGCTGTTCTAAAGACTTGTACAAAATGTCTTTTTAAAGAACTTGCTCCATGTGCCTCTGTAGAAAGCAGCAAAACTGCTTTTGCCACTCACTGTGGTTCATTTGTACACACACACACACACACACACACACACACTAATTTAATGCCTTTTCATTTCAAATGAGTTGAGATTACAGTAACAAAAAAAGATGGCTGGTTGGAAGTAAAGAAATCAAGCAAGAAGGAGAATTGACAACCAGGCCAGATGTGTGCAGTAAACAAAGAGCTAACACAACAAAGCATTGGAGTGTGGGCACAGCAAACAGAACTATTCCCCACCGGAATGGAATGAGAGAGATGCAAGGATGGAAGGTAAGTACAGCTGTATGACAATTGTTGAAGGTCCATCAAGTGAGCCTGGACAACATTACTCCCTGCTTCCTGCTGCTATCTTTCCTGAGCCAACCTGTCAATATGATTTTGTGTGTGCTTTAAGTGCCATCACGCTGGTTCTGACTTATGGTGACTCTATGAATGAATGACCTTCAAAATGCCCCTGTCATCAACAGCCTTGCTCAGGTCTTGCAAACTGAGGGCCCTCCTGGCTTCCTTGATCGAGTCCATCCACCTCACGTTGGGTCGTCCTTTTTTTCTGCTTCGTTCATATTTTCCCTAGCATTACTGTCTTTTCCCGTGACTCTTGTCTTCTCATAATGTGACTGAAGTACGATAGCCTCAGTTTAGTCATTTTAGCTTCTAGGAAGAGTTTGGACATGATTTGATCTAGAACCCACTCATTTGTCTTTTTGGCAGTCCATGGTATCTGTAAAACTCTCCTCCAACACCACATTTCAGATGAATCAATTTTCTTCCTGTCAGCTTTCTTCACTGTCCAACTTTCACACCAACACACAGTAATGGGAATGCTATGGCATGAATTATCTTGGTTGCCAGCAACACATCCTTTTCTACCTCCTACATGGCTGCCCTTTCCAATGTCAACCCCCTTCTGATTTCTTGGTTGCTGTCTCCCTTTTGGTTTAGTTTAGTTTATTCAACTTGGATCCCGCCCTCCCTGCTGAAGCAGAGGTGGTTTGCCATTTAGTTAACAATTTCAGTATGATTTTACCCTGAAGTATTCTCTGATTATGCAAAAAACTGTTAACCTTACATAGATTAGATACCTGGTTTCCCAGGGCTCTCTCACCCAAGGGAAGCTAAGCCCAGTAATTCTGCCCCCCTGGAACGTTTTGCAAGCAGGGAGTGCATAACAGAGTTTGTTCAGGGAAAGAGCAGGAGGAAACTGAAGATGGCGCATTTTCTGAGTTAGACTTTAGTGAATGCAATTGATTCCAGTGGGAAAGTCATACCAATTAGAATATGATTCACTCAGTTTAATGGAGTCAATATAATAAAACTGTGTTCATTTGATACCTTACAAAAAGTGCGCTACAGTTAATAAAGCTGAAGGAGGACGCAGAAGGAAGTTCAGAATGTTAATGGGCAAATCATTAAGCTGGCTGCAATAATTGTGTATTGGTATGCGCTCCCTACTTCTGAGCAGAGAGAAGGTCCAGGGGCAGTGCTACGGAGTTTGCTTTCCTTTGGATGAGAGAGCACTGGAGACTTGTATAGTTTTTGCAGTACTGGCTTTCTTTACAAATAGACGAGAGAGCATAAGGGAAGCAAACAAGCGCTCCCATAGTCATTTCAGAGGGGCAGCTATGTTAGCTTGTTGCAGCAAAAATAAACAGGGATCTTGCAACATGGTAAAGGCTCACAAGTTTCCATTCCAGCAGAAGATTTCATAGATCAGAGCCCATGGAAGCTCACGCTAGAATAAAAACGGGTGAGGTTTTTAAGGTATTGCAAGGTATATTGGGCAAACAGATACCCAGAGAGGAATTTGTGCGAACTGCTAGAAGCTCTCGTTAGAAGCTCTCAACTTTCTAAATTCTAATATCAGTTTTCTTCTCTTCCATATCCCCTCATTTGAAGGAATGGCACCTTCTCCAAACTGTGATGAAGAATCATGAAAGCTACAAATTGCCATAGGGGTTTTCTATGAAAGACTGTTTCTCTCTTTGCTTTTCTCCCTATTTATATACCGAGCATGCAGTCTAACAAGCAGTGCAATTTTGTTAACCCTGTTGTAAGGTATCAAATCAAAACAATTTTATCATGTTGACTCTATTTAACTGTATGAATCATATTCTAACTGGCTTGACTTTCCCGCTGGTATCAAGTCTCAGTCCCTTGATTTCAGTGGGTATTGGCTGGAGGAATTCAGGTTGTGTGATATTTGAGTAGACTGGCTGATTGCTTTGTAACAATTTTGTCCATCCTAATAAAAATTCCAGGCCCTTACCTGGATGGCCCAGGATGGCCCAGTCCCATCAGATCTTGAAAGCTAAGCAGGGTTGACCTGGTTAGTACCTGGATGGGAGACCACCAAGGAATTCCAGAGTTGCTCTGCAAAGGCCGGCCATGGCAAACCACCCCTGGAAGCCTCTAGTAATGAAAACTCCATGAGGGGTTGCCAGGGCTATTTTTGGGCCGGAAAGGAATGGAGTTCCGGCTGGCTCCCAAATTGGCCACGCCCAGCAGGAACTCATTAACATAATAGGCCACACCCAATAGCAGAAACTCATTAGGATTGGCTACAATTGGGGGTGTGTGGCCTAACATGCAAAGGAGTTCCTGTTCCCCCCCCCCAAAAAAAAGCCCTGGGTTTTGACAACAAAAAGAGAATAAGAAGCAAAAGGTGGGTGTGGTTGGATGACCACACTTCTGGTAACATGGGGGTGTGGCCTAATATGCAAATGAGCTGTGTGTTCAGGGGTGTGGCCCAATATGCTAATGAGGTCCTGCTGTTGGGTGTGGCCTATTATGCTAATGAGTTCCTGCTGGGCTTTTTCTACAAAAAGAGCCCTGGGGGTTGCCATAAGTCAGCTGTGACTTGACAACACTTTCTACTACCAGAATAAAATATAACAAATACCACTCTTAGGTCCCGATCACACGCAGAATTAGCTGTGTGATAGGCACGGCTGCTGGGTGGATTGTAAAGGTGCGATCACACGGGAACATCTGTCAAGCGTCCCGCACCTGTCGGCAACCCGTTTCACTCCGCCAAAGAAGTGGAGTTAAAAAACACTGGGGAAAGGGCAGTATCAAACGGGTTTGCAATGGGCTGCAGATGGACTTCCCCGTGTGGTCGCTCCAGCACACTCCCATTGCGCCAGTGATCCCTCGTCGAAGTGCACTGGAAACATGCGGCGAAGAAAAAAAACCTGATTCACCCCCCCGGTTGCATCTGATCATGCAGGGGTGGGTCAAATTACTGCAGAGCAATTAGCCTCACTTCCACCCCTCCCCCCGCGTTATCTGGCACATGTGACCGCACTCCTACTCCATCGAAGAGCCCCTGACAGCGCTGTCCTAAATAAGGTTACACCCTTCTAATCCCGCTGAAATCAACAACTGGGTGGTTGCCAGCGCTGGGTTGGGAAATGCCTGGACGTTTTGGGGGTGGAGCCTGAGGAGGGCAGGGTTTGGGGAAGGGAGGGACTTCAATGGGGTATAATCAGAGAATCCACCTTCAGAGGGGCCATTTTCTCCAGGTTCTCTCTGTTGCCTGGAGAACTGTTGTAATAGCAGGAGCTCTCCAGCCGCTAGCTGGAGGTTGGCACTGGCAACCCTAGTAGCAACCCAGGAGAAGGATTTCTTGGTTTTGGACACCAAAAGCTCTGGAACTCTCTTCCCAGACACCCTCCTCTGTTGGCCATCTTCTACCAGCACGTAAAGACATTGTCTGGGATTCCTTCATTGATCCCTCCTTCCTGCCTTATTTTTAAATGGTTGTTTCTATGGATTTGTATGTATATTTTAGTTTCTAATTTAATCAGGGCTATTTTTGGGCAGGAACACACAGGAACGGAGTTCCGGCTGGCTCCCAAGTTGGCCACGCCCAGCAGGAACCCATTAGCATAACAGGCCACACCCAACATCAGAAACTCATTAGGATTGGCTACATTAGGGGTGTGTGGCCTAACATGCAAAGGAGTTCCTGCTCCAAAAAAAGGCCCTGGGTTTTGACAACAAACAAGGTAAACAGAATAATAAGCGAAAGGTGGGTGTGGCTGGATAACCACACTTCTGGTAACATGGGGGTGCGGCCTAATGTGCTAATGAGCGGTGCTGTCAGGGGTGTGGCCCAATATGCTAATGAGTTCCTGCTGGGCTTTTTCTACAAAAAGAGCCCTGAATTGTTTTTTTAGTTTGGTTTCAATGGCTTTTTATGACGTGTTTTTATTGTGTATATTTTTTATTTGCTAGCCACCTTGGTGGACCTGACGAGAGCAGACTGGTGGGGAATAAAATGTTATGAACAGAGTCCTTGAGAGGAGAGGCTGGCACACATCAGTCTTCAAAAAAAAAATCTTGTATGTTGTAATAGAAACTTATCATATATTGCCATCCATGGCTGGGAATATTATTTTGCAAAAGGATTGGATGTCATTCATGTCTGAAAGAAAGGAAGAGATAATACCTTTCAGATCGTTTAAGTGAATCTGAACACCGCAATGTTTTCAGATCAAATCTGTCAACCTCTAAACGTAAATCATCAATTCAGGTTTTAATTGACAATCTATTATTTAAAAGGCATGTTCGTGCTTTCGCCTTCATGAAATCTGATCCTAAATAATATGAATCGTTGGCTTTGCACGTGGAAGGAATTCGCTGTAATCCTTTAGAGCTGCATGAATATAAATCGATTTTAGCCCAAAGGAAATGCATATTTCTTTCATTTCCCCTTGTTTACTGGGCTTGTATCATGGTAGTGAAACATGGGCAAGTTTATTCACCTTGGAGTCTTATACTCCCATCAATCACAGCCTTCCCCCATGAAATTTAATCTGCAGACAAAAAATATCCCGGGGGGGGGGGGGAATAAGATCCAGGCTCACCATCTCCCAAGCACTGCCCAGAATGCAACAGCTCAACAGAACAGTAATCCGTCACTTGCATGCACGTATCTAGGAGTGTGCTACCAGTGCTCCATCAAATGAAGGTGTTCATTACCAGGCAAGACCATCAATGTGCAGGGCCAGTGCCTAACCACATTACCGAGTCACTCTTTCTGCTTCTCTGTGAACTGAGTTCCCCAGTTAAGCTTTAAGGAAATCTGAAGAATCTGAGCAAGCTATTAAGGGATCAGACCGAGGTAATATTGATAATAGCGGTGAAACCATCTGGGGAGCATTCTGACCTCATTCTTACATACCTGTCCAGCCCAGCTCTGTGGCAGTGGAGTCCAAATATAGATAGTGTTGATTGGGTGGATCTAGGTACAGTTAAAAACTCTCCTTCCATCCAGTCCCCTGTAGGGGTCATAAGATTCAGTGAAGCCTCTTTATCCCAGAAGGTCAAGGGACAACTGGATACCTTCTTTCAGCATCTTGTAAGCTAACTAAATCCTGCACAAGATGCAAATACGAGGTCCTCTTGCCGAGGGTGAAAGAGAAAAGCACAAAAATTGGCTTGAAACTCAACATCCAAAAACGTTTGGACCCATCACTCCTTGGCAAACAGAAGGGGAAGTCACAGAAGCAGTGACAGACTTCACGCTCCTGGGATCCAAGATCACTTCAGACTGTGACTGCAGCCATGAAATTAAAAGATGCCTGCTCCTTGGGAGGAAAGCGATGGCAAACTTAGACAGCATGAGAAAAAGTAGAGATATCACCTTGCCATATCCTGGAATTACAACTGATCTCCAGATTACAGAGAACATTTCCATGGAGAAAATGGCTGCTTTGGAGGGTGAATTTAGTATTACACCCTGCTGAGCCCCCCCCCTTCCAAAACCCCACCGTCCCTAGGCTCTACCTTCAATCTTTCCCAGCATCAGGGTCTTCTCCAGTGGGTGCTCCCTTCTCATTTGGTGGCCAAAGTATTTGAGCTTCAGCTTCAGTATCCGGCCTTCCAGGGAACAGTCAGGGTTGATTTAAGATTGGCTGATTTGATCTCCTTGCAGTCCAGGGGACTCTCAAGAGTCTTCTCCAGCACCATAATTCAAAAGCATCTATTTTTCAGTGCTCGCCCTTCCTTATGGTCCAACTCTCGCAGCCATACCGTACTACTGGGAATACCATTGCTTTGACCATATGGACTTTTGTTGGCAGGGTGATGTCTCTGTTTTTTATTATGCTGTCTAGGTTTGCCATCGCTTTCCTCCAAAGGAGCCGGTGTCTTTCAATTTCATGGCTGCAGTCACCGTCTGAAGTGAATGTGTGAAGTCTGTCACTGCTTCCATGACTTCCCCTTCTATTTGCCAAGGAGTGATGGGGCCGGACACCGTGATCTTAGTTTTGTTGATGTTGAGTTTCAAGCCAACTTTTGCCATCTCCTCTTTAATCCTTAGCAAGGGGCTCTTTAGGTCCTCTTCACTTTCTGCCATTAGAGTGGTATCGTCTGCATATCAGCAACCTCAGATATGCATACAACAGTACTGTTCTGTTATTTGATTGCAAATTCGGTCTCACGCTCCACTTTCTGCAACTTCTGTCTTCAGGCTATGTCTGTCCTAAGATACTTCTTTTCCCGATACCAGTGTGCAAAACATATTGCATATCTATCAGAATCTATTGAGTTCAGGCCCCAAGAGGTGAACGTTCTGTGTCCAAAGGGAGCGGGGTGTAGAGCTGCCGAGATTGGGCCGGGAAATTTTTGAAGATTTGAGGATTTTTGAAGATTTGAGGGTCGAGCCTGGGGAGGGACCTCAGTGGGGCATGATGCCATAGAATTCACCCTCCAAAGCAGCCATTTTTTCTGGGGGAAGTGAGCTCTGTAATCAGAAGATCAATTGTAAATTTGGGAGATCTGAAAATCAGGACCCACCTTGGAGGTTGGCAGTCAGAGCTGGCTATCAGCCCGAGACAGTGGAAAGCCAAATTCTAAAGCAGCAACCAATGATCAGAAGAAGAAGAAGAGATTGGATTTATTCCCCGCTCTTCACTACCCAAAGGAGTCTCAGAGTGGCTTACAAACTCCTTTCCCTTCCCCTCCCCACAGCAGACACCCTGTGAGGTAGGTGGGGCTGAGAGAACTCTTGACAGAAACTGCTCTTTTTCAAGAACAGCTGTGCCAGAACTATGGCTTGCCCAAGGTCATCCAGCCAGGTGCAAGTGGAGGAGTGGGGAATCAAACCCGGTTCTCCCAGATTAGAGTCTGTGCACTTAACCACTACACCAAACAGAACTGGGTTACATAATTCAAAATCAACAGGAGATCAAGGGCTATCAACAGACAAAATTCAGAAGGCGAGAAGTGAGTTGGATAATCCAGGGTGGACAGGACATCGGGTTCTAAAGACAGCAGTGCAAAGAAAGAGATGGGCATTTAGAAATGCAGAGTTCCCATCTCTAGTGACACAAGTTACTCAAATTGAAGTGCAGGCTCTAGGGATGGGGGACAGAGGGGTGGTACGGTTTGTACTGCAACCTAGCTGGGCCTTGGAGGAATTCAGTTCAGACAGTGAGGCTTCTTGTAGAAGTGTGGTGCAGGAGGTAAGTTGTACCACTGTAGGTAGAAATGCAAATGATCACATACACAAGTGAAGGGCATCCCTAACACTATTTCTCTTCTATAGCTACCCCTGGACAGGTCTGGGTGTTTCTTGCCCATAGGAAATTCCCAGCACAGTGCAGACTCCCTCCTTAAGCATAATGCCGACTAACTGACTGTGTCTCAGCCTGAACACCTTCACAGGGTTGTTGGTAGAGGACCCACGTTCCTCATCCCCACTTAACAGATTGGCAGGGGGATGAAGGAGGCTCCTTGACCACAGTAGGGTATAATGCCATAGATTCCACCCTCCAAAACAGAGGATCTCCAGAGGAAGTGATCTTTATAGTCTGGAGAGGAGCTGTAATTCCAGGTGATCTCCAGGTTCCACCTGGAGGCTGGCATCCCTTATTTGCCCCAAGAAGATTATCCCTGCTCCCCCAAACTCTCCCGGTGGGTTGCCAGCTAGAAGAAGAGGAGGAGGAGGAGGAGGAGGAGGAGGAGGAGGTTGGATTTATACCCCACCCTTCACTACCCAAAGGAGTCTCAGAGCAGCTTACAAACTCCTTTTCCTTCCCCTCCCCACAACAAACACCCTGTGAGGTAGGTGGGGCTGAGAGAGCTCTGAGAGTACTTCCCTTGAGAGAACAGCTCTGAGAGAACTTGTGACTGACCCAAGGTCACACCAACAGTTGCATATGGAGGGGTGCTGACTCAAACCTGGTTCTCCCAGATTAGAGTCCGTGCTCCTAACCACTACACTAAACTGGTGTATCGTTGGTAACCCTAGTTGTTGCTAAGAATCACATGAGATCACCTCCATGGATGCTGAAATGAAGAAGGGAGATGGAAATGTAATGAGGTATTTTCCCCTGTTGAAGCCACCCCTCCTGCACTCGCATGAATGGCCTCTTTTCTCCTCCCTGCTTCAAGTGGCATTACTGGCAGGGGCCCCATAGCTGCTCTGAACTCACTGACTGGGTGCTCTGTAGGTTAAATCCAAGAGAGAGAAGCAACCGATGTAATCTCTCCATGGAACTCCAATGCGCCTACTGCCTCTCTCCTCTGCCTGTGCCCATTAGCCATCTGGTTTTATTCGTATCCAGCCCAGACATTTGAAATATTGAAAAACACAGACATTTGTCTTGATGTATCGTTTCTCGAGAATGTCTTGCCATTTACATGCCACCCAGAGAGACATTAGCGTGTGTAGAAATTTCTCTCCCCTGGCATTCTCTGCCCTAATTAAACCTCCCCTTGCCTTCCCCCCCCCACCGATGTGCAGATGTAACAGCGATGCCATCTAAATCTTTGATCCTCTTTAAACTCCCGTTCTTAAGCTGGCAAGAAGTGTTCTGCCAGAGCACGTTAGTATTCCTTAGGCTCTGTCGCCTATCTCAGACAATAAACAGTGGCAGATGTTTCTAAAAATGGCATGGAGCTGAATGGTATTAATTAAAATATTTACAAGAGACTGGGAAAATATGATATCCTTTAATGGCAGGGTTGCCACCTATTATCCTGTCATTCATAACATTGTGCAGCAGATTCAGTAGGACACCATGGGGGCTTATATAGCTGCAATAAAATAAAATGGTGGGTATTGAGGCCCAGTCCTTGCAGACAAAATGTTGATTCTGTGTCTGGGCTGTACCACTTTTGTAGTAGCTCACAGGCTGGTTTTAGAACAGGTTGGTTTTAAATGAAACGGGCGTGCCACAACATCTGATTGTTTCGATCAGTGCTCCCTCTAAGCTGTGGTGTTTTGTGAGCACAAATTCTACTTTGTGAGCTACCGGCATTAAAGTTGTGAGCAAGCAATTTGGCTAGCACATAAATTAGTTTGCTCTGGAGCCATCCTTCTTGAGCTAAGACACAAATGTGTGAGCTGGAGGCTAAAAAACTGTGAGCTAGCTCATACTAACCCAGCTTAGAAGGAACACTGGTTTTGATCAGTGTTCCCTCTAAGCTGAGTTAGTGTGAGTCAGCTCATAGTTTTTCAGCTTCCAGCTCACAGATTTTTGTCTTAGCTCAGCACGGATGGCTCCAGAGCAAACTAATTTATGCAAGAGCCCAATCACCTGCTCACCACTTTAATGACAGTAGCTCACAAAGTAGAATTTTTGCTCACAAGACTCCACAGCTTAGAGGGAACATTGGTTTTGATGTGCAACCTGTACTCTGGACAAGAGGCTACAGCTAAGACACAATATGGAGAAACAGAATGGTTTCCAATTGGCAGTGGTGTCAGACAAGGATGTATTTTATTTCCCTGTCTCTTCAATCCATATGCAGAGCTGTACCACTGTAGGTAACAATGCAAATGAGGAAAGATGGATTAGATTTAGATGGAGGCAGAGTGAAAATCAGTGGTCCATACATGGAGCTAGTCCGTATATGGAGCTGTAGAGGATTGGGTCCCTGTTAACCCAAGTTCAAACCCATCTGGCTACCCTTAAACTCTGGTTGGCCACCACTTCCTCATTTTTCACAATTTCCCCCAAACCTTTTCTCTTAAGGAACAACTAAATGGAGAATGGCTTTCTGGTAAGACTCACACACAGTCCGGATCATGTGGACCACTTTCTCTTCATTCCTGAGGCCAGCTAATATGGACGAATCCTGACTTGTGGATTGGCTAGTCAGAGCAGCTCAGGAGGGGGCATGGCTCAGTGCCAGTCTCTTTGCTTTGCTCAGTCCCTGGCATCTTTCAAGCAGGAGATGGTGGGAAAGATCTTAAAAGGACTGCCTTCCCTTGTATTGTCTAGCCTGTGAGTTGAGATCAGCCTCACAAGCCCTCCTCTCTGTGCGCCTGCCTTCAGAAGCAAGGCTAGTGGCAACCAGAGACAGGGCTTTTTCAGTGGTGGTACCTCTCTTACGGAATGCCTTTCCTTTTGAGAATCGGCTGAAGTACTATGCTGCTTTCCTTTAGGCACCAGGACAAAACATTTCTGCTCACCCAGGGCCAGGTCATTGGCTTGCATATGATTGTCATAGTCAAACTTGGTAAGGTTGACTGTCACACCTGTTCATAGTGAAACTTACAGCCTCTCTGGACCTTTCTTGCAATGCCAACAACAGACTTCTTCATCCAGTATGACTATCCTCTTCCCATCACAGATAGCAAGGGTCTTGCTGAATTCCTTCTAAAATTGCATTTATTTCTGCAGCAGTAAGTGTGGTGTAGTGGTTAACGAGCAGCAGACTCTAATCTGGAGAACTGGGCATGATTCTTCATTCCTCCACGTGCAGCCAGCTTGGGTGGCCTTGGGTCAGTTACAGTTGTCTCTCAGAACTCTTTCAGCCCCACCTACCTCACAGGGTGCCTGTTGCGAGGAGAGGAAGGGAAGGAGATTGTAAGCTGCTGGGGTATAATAACCACCTCCTCTTCTTCCTCCTCCTCCTTTTTCCAGACTATGCATCTGTGCCTCATTCTTCTTCCTCTCCTTCTTCAGAAGAAGAACAAGAAGACTGAGGCACAGATGCATAGTCAGGGCCTGGGTGGATAGACTGGCTGTTCATCACACCAAGGGCTGATTGATGAGGCATGTGCCACCAAAAAAAAAAACACCACTTCCCCATGCAGGGATTCATATGGTCCAGCATCTCATATAAAGGGTTTATCCCATGCACGCTGACCCCTTCAGAGGCCATACAGTTCACTGACTGGTGTGGCTCTCCGATGCCAAGCATGAGAACTCTGCCTGAATGAGCTAAAGTGCGGGTTAATGAGATGCAGGCCCATGTGGAACATGTGCATGTAATGGCATTAGCCTCTGAGGCATCAAATGTCCACACTTCTTTTTTCAGTCTTTAAACCTAACTGAGCAGAAATATTTTTTTAAAAAAACCATTCATAGAAAAGCCAGCTTTTCTTTGTTCCTGCTAGGAAGTTGGCACCAATCTGCATTGATGAAAAGGAGACCACTCTTTTGATCATTTTTGATCTTTTGTGGGGAAGGGCTGTCTCTCAGGCTCAGGGACAAGAGCCTCTGCTTGGCATGCAGAAGGTCCCAGGTCCAATTCCCAGCATCTCCAGATCTAATTTTATCAAGTTAAGACTTTGAGCTGCAGACTGGAAGTCGTTGGTTCAGCAGTTCGAGACCCTCGTGCCGCGTGATGGAGTGAGCTCCCATCTCTGGCCCCAGCTCCTGCCAACCTAGCAGCTCGAAAGCAAGAAATTGCAAGTAGATAAATAGGTACCGCTTCGGTGGGAAGGTAACAGTGTTCTGTGCACCTTGGCGTTTAGTCATGCCGGCCACATGACCATGGAAATATCTTCGGACAGTGCTGGCTCTTTGGCTTGGAAACGGAGATGAGCACTGCCCCCTAGCATCGGATTTGACTAGCTTTCGAGCAAGGGAAACCTTTAGGTGATGTGAAAGAACTCAGCCTGAGACCCCGGAGAGCGGCCTCCAGTCGGAGTAGACAATACTGACTTTGCTAGACCAAGGGTCTGATTCAGCAGAAGGCAGCTTCATGTGTATCACAGGTGGTAGATAAAACCTGACCGAGGAAGTGATGTGTGGCCAATATTTTGAAATAATGTTGCAGTATATTATGAAGGACAGAACCCTATACTTTATTAAGTCTGATGTTAACACAGAGGAAACAACAGCAATTTGTCTAATTGCTGTTGAGATCAAATCAAGGCTTTGTAATATTTCTCTTCTTTAGCTGCATGAAATTTCCTTGGAAGACGTACCATTAATCTGTTCAGTCTTTTTATTCTCATGGAGCCGCGTGTGTAATTTGATTTTCTTGAGAGTAAAATTGAAATCTTTTTCTTTCGGGTGGGACTGCAAGATGTCACGGCAAACCTGGGTCTGAAAGAGCTGCGGGGTGTGCGTATGTTCTCTCCTCCCCCTTCTTTCCTTCTATTATGCCGGGCACACTGATTAAACACTTCCACTTTCATGGCAAACCTGTTTCTCATCACAACCAAACTAATGCTTATTTATTTAATAATTTTTATCCAAGGAGCTTAGAGCGGTGTACCTAATTTCCTACTTTTTATATCCTCAAAACAACTCTGCAAGGTAAGTGAGGCCGGGGGAAAGTGACTGGCCCAAGGTCACCCAGCAAACTTTGTGGCAGAGTTTGGATTTGAACCTGGGTCTCCCAGATCTTAGTCCAGCACTTTAACCACTACCCCACACTGGCTCCTTCAAGCCTGCTTTCTAAACTCTAGTTAATAATCCTGATTTGGAATCCTTATTTAGCAGGTAGAACAAAACATAGTTTGTGGTTGAGCTGTGATGGCAAACTGTCATTTGCAGTGGAAGGGTTCATACTTCTATCCAACCCTGACCTGGATAGCCCAGGCTAGCCCAGTCTCGTCAGATCTTGGAAGCTAAGCAGAGTCAGGCTTGGCTAGTATTTGGAAGGGCAACCTCCAAGGAATACCAGGGTCCTGACGCAGAGGCAGGCAATGGCAAACCACCTCTGAAATGTCTCTTGCATTAAAAACAAGTCTAGCTTGCCACCTAGGCTAAAGAGCTAGAACTTCTGGATGCCAGACAATCTTTGGAACCCCTGGCTATGACATACGATAATTATTAATTATTATTATTTCTATCAATGTGTGAGAGGAGGAGAATTCAAGCAAGTGGGCCTGAGCTTTCCCCAGGCTTGTTCCTGAAACATCAAACCATGGTTTTAGGGTGGGGCTGTGGTTCAGTGGTAGAGCATCTCCTTTGCATTTTGCAAGTCCCCAATTCGATCCCTGGCATATTCATTTTTAAAAAGGACCAGGTAGTTGGTGCTGCTGCCCTGCCCTGGTGAGCCGGATCTTAACAGCTTAAGCAGGTTCAGCCCTCCTTGGTACTTGGAAGTCCACTAAGGAAGTTCAGGCTTGTTCTGATTCGGTATAAGGCCGCTTCATGTGTTCATGGTTCTTGTCTCTAAACCACGCCAGATTTTGTGATGAGATTTGATTTCTTAGGAAACAGATCAAGATCAACAACTGATTTTGGAGACATTTCCACAATGGAAAACTAAACATTCTGATGAATTATGGCAAAATATAGAGAGAGATTGCAGAAACACCAAGTTATTTGAAAACGTAAGAGTGGGGGGGGGGGGGGAACAGACTTTTCCATTTTCTCTGTGTAAAAAAAACAAGCCGATTGAAAATATAGCCCAAGGGCGTCTGACATTATGTGTCAGTGCAAAATAAATTTAGTAATAACCTGTCAAATGATCTTCCCACTGCACAGCAAGAGTTCTGGCTCGATCATAATAGCTAATGCACACAACACCTGGGGTTTTGATTGACAGCAAGTTTAAGCGATCATTTAGGAGAGACACTGGCAAGAAGAGGAAATTCGTGAAGATCTATTTAAGTGAAGGAATTACCAAAGCTCTTTCTGGATTTTTAAAAAGAAAGCAAAGAGCTCAGATAATTTCCTTTCCTTGGTGGTTAGATTATGGTGTTCCTGGAGCTCGGCATGAATGGTGTTGTATTGTTCATAGCAGAAAACAACAAGAAGAAGAGATTGGGTTTATACCCTGCCCTTCATTACCCGAAGGAGTCTCAGAGTGGCTTACAGTCTCCTTTCCCTTCCCCTCCCCACAACAGAACCCTGTGAGGTAGGTGGGGCTGAGAGAGCTCTTTCAAGAACTGCCTGTGAGAGAACAGCTCTGAAAGAACTTGTAACTGACCCAAGGTCACACCAGCTGCTGCATGTGGAGGAGTGGGGAATCAAACCTGTTCTGTCAAGTCATAGATCACTTAGGGCGATCCCATAGGGTTTTCAGGGCAAGAGACGTCCAGAGGTGGTTTGCCATTGCCTGCCTTTGCATAGCAGCCCTTGACTTCCTTGGGGGTCTCCCATCTGAGTACTAATTGGGCCCAACCCTGCTTAGCTTTGGAGATCTGACAAGATTGGGCTGGTCTGGGCTGTCCAGGTCAGGGCAGGCCACATGTCTTCCATTAAAAATGTTCAAACAGAAATCCAGGTAGGAACTATCACACGGTTATAGCACTGAGCACTGTTTGTGTGTGCTGTTGTCTGGAGAATGGAGGTGGAGAACTTTGTGCCTGGAATAGTCAGCTGGTGGGCTCATGAGATGCTTTAGTTATAACTGACTGGTTGGGCTCTTAGGACTGATTACACCTGGGCCCTTTTAGGAAGTCAGATGAGACTTGTGGCTACAGAGGCACCTAAAGTGAAGTAGAAACCAGCTTTCTTCAGCCAGAGGGTGGGTGAAGAAGAAGAGTTGGATTTATACCCTGCCCTTCACTTAGAACCATAGAATCATAGAGTTCGAAGGGACCTCCAGGGTCATCTAGTCCAACCCCCTGCACAATGCAGGAAATTCACAAATACCTCCCCACCCCCACATCCCCAGTGACCCACTCAAAGTCTCAGAGCGGCTTACCATCTCCTTCCCTTCCTCTCCCTACAACAGACACCCTGTGAGGTAGGTGGGGCTGAGAGAACTGCTCTTGAGAGAACAGCTCTGGGAGAACCGTGACTGACCCAAGGTCACCCACCTGACTGCATGTGGAGGAGTGGGGAATCAAACCCAGTTCCCCAGATTAGAGTCTGCTTCTCTTAACCACTACACTAAACTGGCTCTCAGAAAAGCACACCTACTCCTAACAGACACAGTCTAGTAGAAAAGGTTCTCCGGTGCTGCTAAAACAAGGCAGGGAAATGTCCTGTTGCCAGTAATCAGCAGGGAAGCCTAACATCAGACCACTAAAGTTAGTGAACCTCCCAGGAGTTACGGTTCCCTTCCAAGGTCAGGACATAGCAGGTGAAGTATATCAAGTATCAATGTACTTAACAGCCCCCTTTTATATTTAATAGCTGGAAAAGACTGATTTGTGTGTGTGTCTGATAAGGGAAGTACCCCTGCAATATGAATCCATAGGAACATAAGAAGAGCACCATGCTAAGCAGCTTTGTGTCTGCACAGCCACTGTGGTGGTGGTCTTTCATTTTTTCTCCTGTCTCATGGCTGCTTTTGCAACAGGTTAAATCAATCTGTGCAACAGGTTAAATCTTCATGGTCGGCTCAGGGAGTTGAATGATGCCAGGGGGCCCATATGTGTGACAGGCAAACTCCCATGGGGTTGTGTGGCTGAGAACAGACATACACAAACGGTTGCAGACCCAGGCAAATTATCAACCTCACAGAAACAGGGAAGGGAAGGGCAGGAACAAACAGCAGGTAGCATAAATGCTCTTTTTCATATTCGTCTCTGCTCATCTCTGTGATTCATTCCTGGCAACTTGGGACACTTAGATCTCACACCTTCGCTATTAAGCAGTAAATCAGAGGCATCACACACAACTGATCTTGCTTGTAATTGACAGCAGGGCTGCGTAACTTGCTGAGGAACCTTTTGGAAATGCCAGCGCTGGCAAACCTAGAAGGGAGGGTGACCAATGAAGTGAACCTCAGGGCGACAGTATGTGTGGGCAGTCCATTGTTCTGTACTCTACTGCATTATACTCTTTTCTAATATGGAGCCCCTTCCCTACGAGGAAAGGCTGAAGAGACTGGGCCTTTTCAGTTTAGTAAAGAGATGACTGGGGGGGAGGGGGATATTATAGAGGTTTATGAAATCATGCACAGGGTAGAGAGAGAGGATGGAGATACTTTTTTCTCCTCCTCCCAAAATACTAGAACTCAAGGGTATCTAATGAAGCTGATGGACAGTAGATTCATAACAAAGAAAAGGAAATACTTTTGTACAACAAGTGATTAAAATGTGGGATTTGCTGCCAGAGGATGTAGTGATGGCCACAGGCATAAGAGAGTCGACAGTCTATCAATAACTATTAGCCATGGTGACTAAAGAGAACCCCCACATTCAGAGGCAGCCAGCCTCTGAATCCCAGAGCCAGGAGCAGGGCTATTTTTGGGCAGGAACGCACAGGAACGGAGTTCCGGCTGGCTCCCGAGTTGGCCACGCCCAGCAGGAACTCATTAGCAGAATAGGCCACAACCAACAGCAGGAACTCATTAGGATTGGCTACATTAGGGGTGTGTGGCCTAACATGTAAAGGAGTTCCTGCTACAAAAAAGCCCTGGGTTTTGACAACAAACAAGGTAAACAGAATAAGAAGGGAAAGGTGGGTGTGGCTGGATGACCACACTTCTGGTGGCATGTGGGTGTGGCCTAATGTGCTAATGAGCTGTGCTGTCAGGGGTGTGGACTAATAGGCTAATGACTTTCTGCTGTTGGGTGTGGCCTATTATGCTAATGAGTTCCTGCTGGGCTTTTTCTACAAAAAGAGCCCTGATCCAGGAGAGAACATCAGGGGAAGGCTTCAGTCTCTATGCCCTGTTGTTGGACCTCCAGAGGCTGGTATGAGACAGGATGCTGGACAAAATGGACCACTGGTCTGATCCAGGGCTCTTCCTATGCTCTTAATATAAGTCAAACATTGTTTGATATATTCATTTCAATTCATGTTTTTCTTCCTATAGAAAAAAGCAGCTTTTCAGGGACCAGAGGGGTCTCTATTATAGCTGGGCTGAATTTAACAATGTCTCTAAAATATATATATTTTTAATGTTGCAAGTAGCCAGGTAGATCTATAGCCACTTTCCAGCTTCCAGAAACAATACTTGTGCAATCCCTTTTATTAGGACAAACTGACATTTTGCAAAACGGTCTGCAAGCGTTTTAATTCTTCAGCTAGTGGGATGCAAGGACACAAAGAAGGGAAGGGGGCTTGTTGGGTGAGCTTCATTAGCTGAAAATGCCCAAGATTGAACTGAGGCTAGTATACAAAGCTCGTATTTTTCTACTGGGCTGCAAGAAGAGGTTTTGCCCTGAATCAAACCTTTCCATGCACAGAATGCAGAGATTTCCTGTATCCCTATGTGTTCCTCTAGCCCCTCTGACCACCAGAAACATAATCCCCAGGGACACAGGACCCACACTGAGGAACAGCCATGTGGGTTCGGGGGGGGGGGAGAGAAGGACTGAGAAAGGACAAGGGGGTGCAAATCCCTCCCTCTTCCTCTTTCACTAAGGAAACAACGATTCCGTCCCCTTGTCCTTTCTCACCCCAGCCCACCAGTGTATGTAACTATTCCTCCTCAAGGATCTCATGACCCCAGGAATGGTCCCTTCAACTCTATGAATGTGGCTGTGGGCAGAGGGAAGTGGCAGATGGGGGAAGGGAAGAGACTCTTCTTGGACAAAGTGTGTGGTCGATCTTCGCTTACTCCAGCTGTTGATCTTATGAAGCTGGGATGGAATCAGAGAGAGCCTTCTGTAGTCTGCCCCCAGTATCTGGGACTCAGAGATATACTTCTTCTGAACATGGAGGTTCCATTTAGCCAGTGTGGCTTTCACATCCCTATATCAGTGATGGAAAGTGCTGTCAAGTCGTAGATGTATTATGACAGCCCCATAGGCCTTTAAGTGGTTTGCCATTGCCTGACTCTAGAGACCTTGGATGAGACCATGGAGTCTAGTGACTCAGGGATGCTCTAGGCTAATCCTGCATTGAGCAGGGGGTTGGACTAGAAGGCCCATATGCCCCCTCCCAACTCTGTGATTCTGTGATCTTTCCAGGGCTCAGAAGGGGCTACAAGAATGGAAAGGAATACCTGAAAATTCAGTATGTCTTCCATCCACAGATTATTGGATACAGCACTTTGGGTTCTTGAAACATTTTTCTCAAAGCCATCTCAAAATACTCTCCATGTTAATGGAGCTTCTTCTGGACTATGGTGCTGTAAATACTATGGCATCTGCCATTGTACAGCCACAACATATAGCTTCAGCCTTGAATCAGCTTATACAGAATAAACTGTCTGGGTAACAGTGGCTGTTAGTGAAGCGTTGAAGCTTGAAGGCGCCCTCAGGGATGTACACACTCACTAAAAATAAACTTGGCATGATCCCAGTCCTCAAGGTTCTTAATGGATTGAAACTGAGGTTTCAGAGGGACTATACTAGCTCCACACACTGTTCAAAAATAATCATGCACTTTAGAAGAAACTAGCTGCAGTATAGATTTCTAGAGGTTTTTTTAGCTGTTAGAGATGTAGTGTTTCTCACTGCAGAAACTCCACGGTGAATCTCGTTCCTAGAAAAGATTTTCCCTTTTCTGGGAAAAATAGCCACAAAATATTACACGAGCATTCAAAATCATTAAGATTAGGCTCACAAGAGAGACTGTGCAATCTGTTTAGCTATTTCCATGCTGATACTCATTTCCGTGTAGATCCCTCTATCGTAGCGGAAAATACATGGCGTTGGAATCAGTTGTTAAGAGTGCAAAACACTGGGATGTGGAGAAGGAGGAGATAAATGAAATACTGTGACAAAAATTGGTATCTGGTAAAGAGAGAATCGTCTTCTGGGTACTCTATTGCTTGCTAACTGGCACTGATGGTGACTTGATGCTTCTAAACGGAGCTAATGATTCTTACACAATGGATTTTGATGGCTACAAGATTATTCTTTAATGTGAATTGACAGTTGGTGGTGAAGGGCCGTGACATGGCCTACATGTTTGGGTAGGGGCTAGAGAGAACATTTGAGTCAGAATTAAGCTAACAAGAGGGAAAGAAGTCTGATCAGGTTTGGCTCAGGCTCTGTGTTATCCCATTTGTGAACCATGTAAGTTATTCATTCATCACACTTCAAAATGAAGGTGGTATCCACATAGATCCAGGTGGGGTGGCTATGTTGGTCTGAAGCAGCAGAACGAAGTTTGAGTCCAGGGCACCTTTAAGACCAACAAAGGTTTTATTCAAGGTATATGATTTCATGTGTATGCACACTTCTTCAGATACCTGTACTGAAGAAGTGTGCTTGCACATGAAAGCTTATACCTTGAATAAAACATTTGTTGGTCTTAAAGGTGCCACTGGACTCAAACTTTGTTGCGGTGTCCACATGTACATGACTGCCACCAGCTGGAGGCTAAAGGGGAAAGGTGGCAATGCAGTCCTAAGCAGAGAGCAGTGTGCCCTTCTAAGCCCATTGACTTCAATGGACTTTAAAGGGTGTAACTCTGCTTAAGATCCCACTATAGGTCACTGAAATTCTCATATTCTACCACGGGCTCCAACTGAAGAGGATCCCATTGCAAACCTGGTGCATACTGAAGCCAGGAGAAGTCAACACACTCTGTATTCCTACTTGGTTGCACTTTGACACCCCCCAATACAGGACCTTCTAGGAACATGCCGTGGCTCAAGAAACAAAGACACCAGCAAGGCAGAATAGAAGCCAGCATTAGAAGATGTGCTCTCATCTTGCATAATGTGCCCAGGAAGAATCTTGAGGAAGGGCCCTAAGTGTGACTAGGAGAAGTCCCATGAAGAGAGAAGAGAAGAGAAGAAGAGAGAAGAGATTGGATTTATACCCTGCCCTTCACTACCCAAAGGTGTCTCAGAGCGGCTTACAAGCTCCTTTCCCTTCCCCTCCCCACAACAGACACCCTGTGAGGTGGGTGGGGCTGAGAGAACTCTTGACAGAAACTGCTCTTTTTCAAGAACAGCTGTGCCAGAATTATGGCTTGCCCAAGGTCACCCAGCCAGGTGCACGTGGAGGAGTGGGGAATCAAACCCGGTTCTCCCAAATTAGAGTCCGTGCACTTAACCACTACACCAAACTGGCTCTCTTCAGGAGTATGCCTGAAGAGCTGGCTTGAAAACCCATCCATAGTTGCTTAGATGTGGTTGATGGAACATCTGTTTTGCTCAAGTGTTAGTTTCCTAGTCCTGGTTTCTGCTGCCACCTTTTATGTTGTGGAGGTGATATTCTGTTGCACAGCACATCACTCTAGCACTAACAGCTTCAGCCCACACAAGGGCTCTTTCTGCATTCTCCTTTTAATCCCTGTTCACTGCGGTGTCCTCCAAGCAATTCTGCACTAAAATTGAATTCAACCTTCTTTTTAATCCAGGTTTCTCTCCCCACCCCCTTCTGCATGGAAATCGAATCCAACCTCCTTTTTATTCAGGGTCAAACCCCCCCCCCCCCATTCTGCATTACATTACCTTCCTTCAGGGGACAGCCCGTTTACAGGCTGCTGTTTCCCCGGGGTTAATTTGCTGTTTTGCCGTGGATTTAAATTGACTCGACTTGAACACTGAGAAAATCCAGAGTGGCAGGCAAATGCAGGAAGGACCAAGACCAGCATCTCTCAATGAGCCAAAACTCACCTCATGCAAGAGGAAAGGGTTGTGCAGCAAAGGGCTGCCCTGTGAACTGGACAAAGAGGTGTGCAAACAGAAGGTAGCGTCTGAGCCCTAGCTGGACAGCTCCTCCACCAGTTTGTCAGTCTCGCCTTGGGATCAGCTCCCTGCCCTGCTGGACAGCTCCCCAGCCATACCTGCAAGATCCTGACTATCCGTATGCCAGGTTGGGTGCGAATGGGCTGTCTGAGAAAGCACCATGGATACAACATGAAGAATGTTCCTTGCTGTTTAAAGAGCAATCAGAATCAGCGATTCCAGCTGCAGAGACTTTGGGAATGAGTCACTGCATTTATCAGTGGTGCTTTTCTTACAGTAACCAAGACAGGCCGTTTATCTATCTGCCTTTGGCTTGACGTTCATCTGATGAAGAACTCTGTTGAAACAGGATGAATTCTGGATTACTGTAGGGCATCTGAAAATAAATAAATAAATAAAATAATTGTGATAATAATGTGTCTGGGAAAATAGGCACTGAAAATCATATATATGAAAATGTACACACCGTTTGTAAAATGTGCATGTGTATTGCTTGTAACTACATATCATGTCTTTTGGACTCTCATTTTGATCGTATTAATTTATATATTTAGAATACCCACAAATTGTTTACAGTGTGCTGCTTCTTAGCATTTCATATGCTCAAATATGCACGTGTAGCCAAACTGTAATGATTCAGCTCTCAAGTAAGGAGTCTCAAACTCTCTCTTTAAAAACCTCAGTAAACCAACACATTCTTGAGGGATATTTATTTAGTACATTTGTATCCCATCTCTCCTCCAGCAAGCTCAGGGTAGCATACAACACCCCCCCCCTTCCATTTTACTGTCACAATAACAGCCCTGTGAGATAGGTTAGGCTGTGAAGGAGTCCATCCAAATAGGGTGTATTTTGTGCCTACATTTTTTAAAACAATGAAACACTTTTTCTCATTAATTGTAGGCACAGTGGCTAAAAATACCAGGTGCCATCAGGAGGTCCAGCAGTGGGGCCAGGACACTAGAAGCCCTCCCACTGTTGCCCCCCTCCCAAGCACCAAGAATCAAGGCTGTGTCATCAAAACATGGCAGATAATGGCAATGAAACCGTCTTGCTCTGTTCTGCAAATTGAGAGATTGCTCTTACCAGGTATCATCCATAGGTCGATCATTTAAAAGTAATGGTTATTACCAGGGGAAATCCAAGGAACCTTAGCTCCAATCCTACTAAAATTAGCTATGACAAGGGTTTGAATCCTACATTATCATATTATAGTGGTGCCATGATTCTCCATGGGCTTGCTGATGCACCTCCGTAATGTCTCTGTTTGTTACTGCACACTTGTCATTCACCACCACATGGTTGTTTGCAGTTGCAATGCTATTGCTTTCTTTTGCTCTCTCATTGAAGCGCTGGCTTTGGCATACTGCCACTTATGGAAAGTAGGAATGCGGAGCAAAAGATAAGGTCGTCAGCTAAGTGGGCCAATTGTGCACTGATTTGTGGAGTGGTTTTCCAAAAATAGATCGCCAGACAAGACCAACAGATTTCAGTTTTAAAGACATTCCAGTTGCTAGTTATAAATAGTAACCTTGATTTAGGATACTTGCCCTGATTTAGCAATCAGTTTGCTCACACGGTGAGCACTTGGCATGCTTCAAACATCGCTCCTGTGTGTATACAGGCACATTTAGATGCTGATATTTATGGACAAAAAAAGATGAGGTCATAAGATTCACTTTTCTGTTTCATGGGTTGCACTGGATATTATTGGTGAGCAAGCAAATTGGCAAGCAAACTGGCACAGATGCTCATCCATTAAATCACATGGGTATATAGGCTTGTATGTAGGTCTGATCAGAACAATGCAGATCTTCATGGACCTACATGAGAGTGAGAGAGGTGGATGCCCATGCCCTTCCATCTATTGGTGATTTTATGAGGTAAACTTGTTTTATTTTAACTGTGTCATTTTTCCTATGGTCAGTTTTGTAGGCCTTATAGTACTATATGTAGGAAGCAATTTACCACAGGTGAATGTGAGTTTTGAATATAGGGTTGACCTAGGACTTTATACTTCTGATAGGCTTCCCACTGTGAAGAAGAAGAAGGAGTAGGAGTTGGATTTATACCTCGCCCTCCACTCGGAGTCTCAGAGCAGCTTACTGTCAGAGCCCCTGGAGAAATCCCAATAACAGTCATTCAGAGGAATTAAAGTTTATTGAGACATTGATAGGATCCAGACTCTTAACGATTCTTTGTTAGAACTGAGGTCACGCGTGTGAAGTAAGCAATTATACTACAATCAAATAAGACATTAGAGGCTCTTTGCCAATCGCACCTAAGCTAAAAAGCCCACCTAACTAATGGCATAGAATCCCCAGGTGGGGCTGAGAGACCTCTGAGAGAACAGCTCTTGAGAGAACAGCTCTGAGAGAACTGTGACTGACCCAAGGTCACCCAGCTGGCTGCATGTGGAGGAGTGGAGAATCAAACCCAGTTCTTCAGATTAGAGTCCACTGCTCTTAACCACTACACCAAACTAGTGCCCCAAATCATCTAGTTAATCCTAGTTAACCCACCCAGTATTTTAAAGCCAAAAATCAGACCACCAGAGTTGAAACTGAGCATAGTTTACCAACTATTTTAAATTTCAGAAGGTTTAGCCAATTTTGAAGTCTACCAAGTGCTGAAGAATGGTAGTTCTCTTCCTTAAAACATGCTAGAACACATGAAAAATTACAGAGATGGATCAGCTACAGAGACCATAAAACAGGTGTCAAATGTATACAGTGATCAGATACAAACAAATAGGGGAACTACAATGACTTGTGAGTCATCTCATTGTCCCTTTC
>NW_015164684.1:35960-58793 GCF_001447785.1 Gekko japonicus
CCCTTCTCTGAATATCTTATAAGTCTCTTTCCTTCTCTTGCTTCCTTCTCTTTGTCCCACATCCAGTCAACCTCTCTTTATCTGCCCTCTGTCTTCAGCTTCACCTCCTTCTCTCCCCCTGGCAGCCTCTCCCTAGGAAAACTCTGTGTGGTCCCCACCTCAGGGACAGGCCCAGGCCCAGTTGCACAGTGCCAACCAAAAGACCCTCCCTCTAACTTAAGTGGCTCTTCCTCCAGTGGAAGAGCTACTTATTGGAAGAAGTCTCCTTGCAGGATGGGTGGTGGCAGCAGTGAAATCATGCAGGAGTGGAAGGGTTAAAACTACTTTCCCCTCCCTCCATGGGGCTATGTTCCAAACCAGGGCCTCATGTGGCAGAAATCCTGCTTGAAAAGAGATCTAACATGGCATAGTGGTACAACTCTTCACTGATATTTTGGACTGAAGTCAGTCTTATTAAATGTGTCAAGGCTGGACATAGCAAGCACACTGAAATCTGGCTGTGATCCCCTCTTCATTTTAACAGCAAAAAAGAAAGCCAGAGCAGAAGGAAATAACCAATTAAGAGTGGCATGTGTGAGGTAGCATATTACAATCAAAAAGAAAGGACTGAGATTAATAGGCCAATGTGTTTTAACTGGAATTCTTAAGGGTTATCAGGGACATAGCCGTTTTCTTTTCCAGAAGGTAGCTCCAAGGAAATGTGAAGCTCTTTCTCTGCCAGTACAGAAGAAATCTATTAGTCACAGTGTTTAATCCATATGTCAGACCACCTCCCAGATTAGAGAAGGGTTTATTACCTATTGCATCACTTATGTTTCTATTTTTTCCATTCACAGCAATAACAAGATTTGTATTTATAAATCTGAACCATATTTTCCTCTTCACTGCTCTTCAGGTTGAAAGGAAACTTGTGAGGAACAGAGGATGATGCCAGTCTCTCCACAGACAGTTTCAGAGAGAGAAACAGAAAAGCCTGGAAACAGAACCAAAGGGTGGGCGTAAAGGGTAATTTTTTGTGGGGTACCGGCTCTCAGCTCCTGCATCTCAGTTACTATGGGGGCACAGTGGGTTGTATTCAGCCAGGTTTTTTTACTGATGAAGGTGACCCGTTTGACTACCCAAATGGCTATGCTGGGAATCATAGGACCTGCATGGACAAAAGTCATGTGGGACAGGGCAGATCCATGAAGGATAGGTCTATCAGTGGCTACTAGCTGTGGTGACTAAAGGGAATCTCTGTGTTCAGTGGCAGTAAACCTGTGAATACCAGTGCCAGGAGGCAACATCAGCTGAAGGCCTCAGCCTCTGTGCCCTGTTGTTACTCCTCCAGAGAAACTGATTGGCCACTGTGTGAGACAGGATGCTGGACTAGATGGAGGATTGGTCTCAACCAGCAGGACTCGTCTTATGTTCTTATGACAGGAACCGTAGTAAGGGGAGAAATTGGGGTGAGACTGATAAAACTTCTGGCTAGATCCAACCTGATGTGTGAATTTATTTTTTTTATTTAACTTTCGATTTCTAGACCGCTCACCCCCGAAGGGCTCTGAGCGGTTTACATAGTACAATTTACACTTCTAACTAGGGCCACACACAGTATTGGGGAGGGGAATGCCTACCAGGCACCCTACCGGCTAGCTGTTCTTCGGTGGCTCTTTCTCTCCTCTGATTCTGCATGGTGGCTTTGGCTTGGCTCTGTAGCGGCTCCTGCTGGGGTGGTTCCGTTGTCTGTGGCTATGTGACACTCATTGCACCGGCCTCTGTCCTGGTTGGCTCCGGCCGAGCCCACGCCATCACATTGCCGCGCCTTCAGACCAATCCCTGCTCGCCTGCTCGATGTTTTGTCGCTATCCTCCACCATCCTCCGCCGGATTGCCGGGTTGCTCCATCGTCGCCGACACCGCCACTCCTTCCTGTCACCGTTCCGAAGGCGGGTGCCCCCCTGCACCTAAAGCAGGTACCCATTTATCTACTTGCAAGCTTTTGAACCGCTGGGTGGGCAGGAGCTAGGACAAGGGCCGGGAGCTCACCCTGGCCACGGTGGGACTTGAACAGCCTAGTGGCTGCTCGTTGATAGATTTTAACTTTTTTGCAGGCTCTTTACTGCCAGCACCACCGCTCCCGGTGTGAATGAGCAATGCAGGTAATTTGCTTCCCTTGGAATGTGTTTTCCAAGTCTGTGGAGTTTTACTTCAAAGTATGCATTCCCAGGAGACAGGTTTTATAATCTGGGGAATCCTTATGTTTATATTGCATCAGATCATTTGACATGGCCAGTTTGTATGTTCACTAAAGTTGTGTGGTAAAGCTTTTCATAGAGTGTGATGTTTTAGGCTGGTGTGTGTGTGTGTGTAGTGCGCAGGTTATTTATTTATTTATTTTATTTATTTATACCCCACCCTCCCCTCCAAAGTAGGCTCAGGGCAACTTACATAAAAAATTATTAAGCAGATAAAAAACAAACATGTCAAAATATAAATATAAAACGCATCATAAATTGCTAGTGTACATAATCAACATAATAGGAGTACCATCAGCAATTGGTTTTAGGACTGAGATCTCAGTCCAGATCATATTGGCGAGGGTCAGGCTGGTGATGTAATGGGCAAGAATAATTTTTTTCTGTTCTTTACTGTAGAGATTGGGGACATTCCTAGAATACCATTGAGGATAGATCATTTCAGGTGGAGATTTAGAAGATGTTACATCATTTCTGGGTGATGATCTAGGAATTCCTACAATTCCTGTGGTCTTAACCATAGAAATTGGAGAAATTCCGAGAGTGCCAGCATCTCCCCCCATATTTCTCCATCTCCCCTCCTCCTCCTCCTCCTCCTCCACCACCACAATGAAGAGAATACTAATCTGCTAGCTTTGTATGTTTAGGGAACTTTTTAGATCTGGGAAATTTTTTAGATTTTGGTAGGGAAGGAGCAGAAGATGTGGTCTTTTCCTCCATGCATATGAGGCAACAGGTGGCAAGAACAGCATTTCTCTTCAGACATAGCTGTTGTTGTTATTTAGCATGCTCAGAAGCAGAAAACTTCTTAATACCAGTTGCTAGGGGCAACAACAGAGGAGTCTTGGGCCTCCATGGCCCTCTGGTGAGCTTTGTGAGGGCATTGGGCTGGCCACTGTGGTAAACATGATTCAGAGCAGACTGGGAAGTGAAAACAGCCCTGGAACAAGCTAATCTGAGGCCAGTGAAAGGTCTGAACCAAACAGTGAAAGAGTTGTTGGTTTTGCTTGCTTTAGCCACCAGTGGTCCTCAAAGGGAGTCTCCCACCAGGAAGCCCACCTTCAAGTTAAATGGCCAGTCTACTCCTGAACATGATGTTGGGCTAGACTGACTTTTGACCTGATGCAGCAGGGCTCTTCTTCAAGTGTTTTTAGATAGTTCAAAGTCCTTCACATATACCTTCAAAAGACTGCCATGTCTTGCTTTGCGTCAGACAAAGGAACAGACCATGCTATAAATCCATTCATAAGTGTATAATCAATACAAAGAATTAGTTTCGAAAGACTCTGACGTAAAATGGTATTTTTATATGTGTGAAAAAAGATGTAGCCATGAAACTGAGAAAGAAGAGAATTTGTAAAGTCTTCATGAATTCTGCTCTGAGGAAGTTTATTGAAACAGGTGTTTGAGCAAGCCTGTCTGAGGAATCGTGACTTTTCATGCTACTTGGATATAAGAATAAGAAAGATACTAAGGCTGTGGTCACACGTAACAGAAGCCACACAAGTGAGAGGGAAAACAGCCGGAGTTTCCAGGCGCGATCTCACCAGCACATCTGGGAAGCGTAGCACTCCCGTGGCTCAACCGAGGCTTCCAGCCGAAACTGCGTGGCAAAAAACTAGTACCTTGGAGGTACTAGTTTCCGGAAACTGCGGGGCAAGGGCGGGCGTCTGATCGCGTTTCCGGTGGCATCCGGCGCCCGCCCATGTCCCCTTGCAAATAAGGTGTTTATTTTTTGTCCACGTCTCTGTGGATGCGCATGCGCACCTAACGGAGCATGCGCATTTGTCATGTACACAAAAATAAAAAACAGTTTGCCGCGGTGCGCGCTTCTTCATTGTGCGCCGGCTTGTCCTGTGATCGGCACCTCTCCCTTGCCATGGAACCTCCACGGTACCTCCACAGGACCTCCACAGGAGGTCTGATCACGTAACTGTGCAGTAGTTTGCCCCAGGGCAAACAGCCACGCTTCTCCTCTGCAGTTTCCTGCCCGTGTGACCGGGGCCAAAGAACATTTTATTGGCTATTGCACTTTATTTGCATTGGATGATGCTTCAGGTGAAGAGGACCTCTTCTCCAACAGAGAAGAGGATTATGTCATTGAATTATTCTTATTGTGAAGGATATGTATTGTCCATGTGATTTCAGAGAAATGTGTCAATATTTATCAAACACTTGAAAAATTGAATTGACTTTTCGTAATTATATGATGACTAGAAATAAGGCCCGTTGTGGAAATAAATACAACGGGAGCTAGAAAGAGGCTCTGGGAGAGTGCTCTGGCTTTGGGCAAACAGTGTCAGTCTGCTTTTAAAACATGAATCTAGGTCCTGCACACCACCAGAATACAGCAGATTCCATATGCAACTGACATTCCAACTGCCTTGCGGGGGGGGGAGTTTGAGGTGTGGAATGGAGTGAAGTCCAATCAGCTTCCATATGCAAAAGACCAGGTTGTCGCAGCAGTTGTGGTGTGGGCGGGACCCGGGCTTTGCCTTCTGATTGGTGGCGATATATGCTGAGGAGCAGTGCCATCAGCCATACAGTAAGGGAGTGCATTTTAGAATTAGAACTTTGGCACCCACTATTCAATTATATATAAGGAGAGATTCTTATTGTTTATTTTTCATTTGCAGCATTCACAGGCAAACCCAAAATGGTTGAGTCAGGAATTAAGCCACTGCCTAGACTGTTTAGCCCTTATGAAAAGGCCTAGAACACTCAAGCCAATGAAGTGGTGTTTTGATTTAATGAGCATGTCTCCCTATGGATTTGCTGGACAGCCGATTTAAAAAAAGTTTTTAATGCCAGTGCTTACATTAGCAGCAGGTACCATCTCACAATCATTCATCAGATTTACCTCGCTTTTTTACCATAAAGTCCTCAAAGTAGCTTCCATTTTCAAATTTGATTTTAATTTCAGTCTGAATTTCCTCCCATCACCTCTTCCCAGCATATCAGGTCTCTCTGATGAGTTTGCAAAGGCAGTGGCTTAGAGGGTGTGTGTTCCAGAGAGAAGGGAAAATATCTGTTCCAAAATGGCACCTGCTACTCTTGGGTGGCAATGCATTCAGATGTCGCTTCTAATTGACAATATACTGCAGTGTGCACAAGCTCCTCAGTTTTTTGCTGGGCTGATGCATGTCGTTCACTCCCCCCCCCCTTCTTGCATCAACAGTCCTGATTAGAAACTAACTGAGATTCTCTGCACAAATAGGGAGGGGAAAGGAGGGAAGAACAATGCATGTATGTGACCTTGGTAGCAGGCCAGGTTCTTGCATGTCCAGGCTCAGGGCTATTTTTGGGCAGGAACGCACAGGAACGGAGTTCCGGCTGGCTTCTGAGTTGGCCACGCCCAGCAGGAACTCATTAGCATAATAGGCCACACCCAACAGCAGGAACTCATTAGGATTGGCTACAATTGGGTGTGTGTGGCCTAACATGCAAAGGAGTTCCTGTTCCAAAAAAAAAAAAGCCCAGGGTTTTGACAACAAGGTAAACAGAATAAGAAGCAAAAGGTGGGTGTGGTTGGATGACCACACTTCTGGTAACATGTGGGGTGTGGCCTAATATGCTAATGAGCTGTGCTGTCAGGGGTGTGGCCTAATATGCTAATGGGTTTCTGCTGTTGGGTGTGGCCTATTATGCTAATGAGTTCCTGCTGGGCTTTTTCTACAAAAAAGCCCTGTCCAGGCTTAATGACAGTTAAAAGAGATGTATAAAAGCAGCCCTCAGTGCCTGTAAACACTTTGATTGGCAGACAGAAGAGGCATTCTCAATTATGTCTCGTGCAGGAGGGAATACTTCTTCTCAGTGGGCATGCTGGGATCTTTGATACATACACAGTCATCAGGTGAACTTACCTCACTTGAACTCTTTGTTTACATGCAAGGGGAGGTCCTGATTGGATTGCCTCAGGATTCCCTGGTGAAGTTCCAGCTCAGGCACAACACTGGGCTGAACAGCTTTGCATTTTTCAAAGCAGCCACTTGAGCAGTTCGAATGCATCGGAATTTTTGCTCAGAGGCATCCAAACAACTTGCTGACAAATCGGCTTCCTGCTTGTGACTGGCGGGCAGGACTTGAGCCAAACTGATGGATGGTGGGTCACGACTGCTTCTAAGAGAGTGCCTTCCGCTGCATGCAAATGCATTATCTGGGGGGGGGGGGAGAGAAATAATGCTCCCCCCTAAACTATAATTTTATTCATATGCAAATGCAAACAATTGATGGATTAAAACTCAAATGTTTGAGTAGCTTTTCGCTAATGGAGTGACTGGTCTGCTCTCTGAATATGTATGACATTTGGCATATATACACACGCGCACACATTCTATGCAAACTCTTGGTTTCACTCCAAGATACATGTCTTGATTTGTAAAAGGAATTTATTTTGGGAAAGGTCAAGCGACAAACCTTTTATCTGAGGATCCTTTTTTAAAAAAAAAGAAAAAAAAGCGAGAGCCAGAAACTGTCATCCATCTCAGCACAGAGCTCACTAAAAAGATACTTTTTAAAGCTATTTTAAATCCCAGTGCTTAAGTCCCTCCCTTCCTGGGCTGCCGAAATAAAAAGGTCACTTGCTGCTAACAGTATTTCTCCATGCCGCTCATGGTCCAGAAGGTATCCCTCCCCCTTGGGATTTGGCGTCTATATCTTCCCAAAGCCTTAGTTGCTGCAGTTTCTACCGAAGCAAATCAACAAGGATGGAGGCTAGGTTAAAATGCAGGTTATTTGTGCCAAGTCTATAATTTACTGTGTGTGTGGATAGTTGGCCTATTAACATATTGCTGACTAGGAGAGGGAAGGTGGGAGAGTCAGAACTGTGGGTGTGATTCTGGTGTGTGCATGTAGTCATTTATTTTAGGAAGGCACTCCGAAGACAGCCTGGATGGAATGTATAAATGATTTAAAGAGGTGACACTGTGGGGCTGTCTATTAACAAGCTGTCCCTGAAGCCAGGTATGTCAAATACTTGAACGTACAGACTGTTCACTCCCTTCAATTAACAGAGAATGAGGTTAACCCAGCCCTGCATGTTAAGTGCAATGCCAGTGGGGGGTGGGGGACTCAGCTTCACCCCGTTTCTTCCTTCTCCTTCTCACTGCGGCCCCTTGTATCCTGTGTTATTTTGTTCACCAGGGTCCGTAAACCCTCAGAGACCATTTTCAGGACAAACAGGAGGCTCCTGTGGGAAATGGGAGGGTGAGGAAAGGTCTTTTCTGTCAATTCCTTCCTCAGCTTTCCAGTGGAAGCCAACCCAGAGAATTTTTGTTCTTCAGTCGCACAGTCGAGTCCGACTCTTTGCGACCCCATGGACATGATCCCGCCAGGCCCTCCTGCCTTCCGCCGTCCTCTAAAGTTTGCTCAGTTTCATGTTTGTTGCATCGATGACACTGTCTAACCATCTCATCCTTTGCCGTCCCCGTCTTCTTTGACCTTCAATCTTTCCCAGCATCAGAGAATTTAGTAGCTTACAAAAATATTTTACTTTGTGTGCACTGCTAACAAAACGGGGAAGACTAAAACCACTAAGAGGCTGGTAGAAATGGCATCAACAATCCACTTGTCATACTTTTCAGCTTCTCAGTCTTTCGAGTTCACACAGACATGGGGAACATTTAACAGCCATACATGTGATAAGTGGCAGCTGCATATATGAATGTAAAAGCCATGAGCTGATTATTTATTTCTTAGGTGCATGTTCTGTCCTATGACAAATGCAATCCCAAGGAATCACCCAATCAAGGTGCAGTTGGGAGGTGATACAGATGTTTTGTATATATCTGCAATAGCCAGCTCACGTATGTACGCCATTACATGACAAGTGCCATCAAAACGACTGAGGGGTTTGCCATGCAAACTCTATGCAAAAACTGCCTTGTCGTGGAAGAATTTCCTAGTGATTTGACCCCGTGCTAATAATGCAATCCAAACACATTTCGCAGTGTCAGGAAGGTGTGATTCTTTAGCAAATCAAGGTAGGAAGGGAGCTGCTTTGCATGAATGACAACAGCCTTAGAGCATTTTTCATTCAAGAGCTGCAAGAACGAATTTACTATTCTGTTATTGCTGTGAGCATTTGAATTACAGACACAGAACTCAGATGGAAGTAGGACAGAGATTTTAGTCTCCCAGGAGGCCACGGTTCCTCCATTCAGGGTAGGATTCATAGACTAGTTTAGCTGGAATTCTACAACGTAAACCACTTTAGTCCCAAATCTCTGGAAATTTACAGAGCCAGGGAAGGGAGAGGGAGAGGGAGAGTTTTGCTCCAGGTCATCAGTTACTTGAAATCAATTCTCTTGGACTGCTTTAACTCTGCATTGGACTGCATTGCAAATCTGATAACCGGCCAGGCATCTGCAAGTCCAGAAGAGTTCCTATAAATCTAGCTAGGCTGATGCCTTTTGGTAAATGACAAAGATTGAGGTGTAAATTCAACTGCTTCCTTTTTCTTGCCCATCAGCTCCATCTGTAAAGAGGAACCATATTGGCTAGTTTAAGGAATTATGTTTTCCCTTCCCTGTTCTAATATTGTCCCTCTCTGGGGACCAGTGATGCTGGTGTAAGCAGCTGGATTTAAAACATGCAAAGGTCAACGGGTATGACAATGAGACAATGTAACTTGCCTTGCTGGAGCAGGCCAGAGATGGAGCCTAAGGAGGGCAGAGTTTGGGGAAAGAGGGACTTTAATGGGGGTATAAAGCCATTTTCAATATATTTTTAAATGATCAGGATGATGGAATGGAGGGGCTACTCATTAAATTTGCAGATGTCACTAAATTGGGGGGAGCAGCAAACACACCAGAAGATAGAGATAGAATTCAGCGAGACCTGAACATGCTGGAAAAGTGGGCAGATGTTAACAAGATGCAATTTAACAAGGATAAATGCCGAGTTCTACATCTGGGTAATAAAAATAAGGTACACACATAGTGGATGGGGGGTACATTTTGAGTAGCGGTGTGTGTGAACAAGATCTTGGGGTAAGGGTGGACTGAAAGTTAAATACGAGCAGTCAGTGTGATGTGGCGACAAAAAAGGCTAATGCAATCTTCAGGTGTATCAAGAGAGCCATAACATCCAAATCATAAGATGTCATAGTCCATGCTGAACACTGCCTTGGTCAGGCCACACCTGAAGTATTGTGTGCAGTTCTGGAGACCTTACTTTTAAAAGGATGTGGACAGAATGGAGTGCGTGCAGAGGAGAGCAACGAGGATGATCAGGGGCCTGGAGACCAAGCCCTATGAGGAAAGACTGAGGGACCTGGGAATGTTTAGACTGGAGAAGAGGAGGTTGAGGGGGGACATGATTGCTCTCTTGACGTATTTGAAGGGCTGTCACTTAGAGGAGGGCAGAAAGCTCTTGGCAGCAGAGGATAGAACTCAAAATAATGCTGGGCTTGAATGCAGGAGGTGCTGTTGTGGCACCCAGCCTCAAGTGAGGGGAATGGGGGAGCAGGTTTGAGATTCTTGCCCTTCCTTATGTATCAGTGCTGTTAGGGGTCTGAAATGGGAGATGTCAGACACTGAGTGTGGACTTTGCTCTCCTCCTTGGGTGTTAGCACTAAATGCTTACCCTGTAGTGCTAAATGCTCTCTCTGTGCTTTTCCCACCACCACTGCTTGCTCTAACTCCACACAGCAGGGCAGGAAGGTACCAGCTGGATAAGTGGAATGCAACCACCCACCTAGCTTCCATGGTACAAGTGCACCCCCACCCCCCACCCCGATCTATTCCCATGACATGTCAGAGCTGTGCAACAGTGGCAGTCTTTAAGCAGCGTCTGGACACAAACACTTGTCAGGGATGCTCTAGGATGATCCTGCATTGAGCAGGGGGTTGGACTGAATGTCCTGTAGGGCCCCTTCCAACTCTGTGATTCTATGATTCTATGAGAGTCCACCTTCCAAAGTGGCCATTTTCTTCAGGGGAACTGATCTCTGTCACATGGAAATAAGTTATAATCCAAGGAGATCTCCAGCCACCACCTGAAGGTTCCCAAACAGCAGAGATGCATGGAAGGGAGCAAGTAATGCAAAAGATACAAAAGATCAAACTGTGCGTAAGTAACAAAAAATAATATATTGGATACACAAACGGTGAGACAAGGATTTTGAGAAGAGGAATTATAAACATCTGCATTTGGACTCTTTTGACTTGGACTTTTTCTGAAGGTGTATTTTTAGGGCTGTCTTTGTATTTGGACCATGGTCTTTTGAGTTTCTGATTACCATATTGTATTTAGAATAATTACTCTATTTCAGTAGGTTCAGATTATACTTGTTGATGGTTGAATTTATTGTTTCTTGCTATTAGTGCACAGTTTGATCTTTTGTATCACTCACTACCTGGAGGCTGGCGACCCCAGTCACGACACCTATAACGATGTCCATTTTCATTTCAAAAAAATGTCTAAGGTAGTGGCCGTCATGTTATATTGTGGTAAGGAACTGCAAAGAGAATGCAGATAGGCAGGTATCTCCCTTATAAATAAATGCCGAATGGTGGTGGCATTTCTCTAGAACATTCCACACGCTCCAAAATCAGTTCGCTCTCTGATCTGTCATTCAGAGGGTCTCCCTATCCACTGGCTGCTTTGCCTGAGTCCTGCCTCCAACATTCTAAACAGTTTGCTGTTCCTCTCCCCCCCCATAGCCGGTCAGAACACAGAGGTTATTTGCATATGCAGCCTCATTGGCCTTTGCCTCGGAACACAGAGGTCGTTTGCATATGCGACTTGATTGGCTTTTGCCTCTAACATTCTAAACAGTTTGCTGTTCTGAGGTAAAATGTGTCCAATCTCCAGGTAAGGGCTGGAGATCACTCAGAATTACAACTGCTTTCCAGATGGCAGAGATCAGCTCCCCTGGAGAAAATGGTGGGCTCTGTATCCTTATATGCTGCTGCTGAGGTGGCTCCCGTATGACAGCCAATGTGACGTAGCAGTCAGGGCTTCAGAGCACGGGAGAGGCTGCAGTTGTGTGGGGGGTGGAAAGCTGAAGAGTGAAGGGGAAATAAAGGTAGGTTGATGATTGGCTGGGAAGGAGATAGGGTTGCCAACTCCAGGTGGGAAATTCCTGATGTGAGGGATGGAGCCTGGAGAGGGTGAGGTTTCAGGAGGCATGGGACCTCGGACAGGTACAAAGTCATAGAATCCACCCTCCAAACCAACTATTCCCTTTGGGGGAACCATCGTTGCCAATCTCCAGGTGAGGGCTGGAGAGCACTCAAAATTACAACTGTTCTTTAGGTAGCAGAGATCAGTTCCTCTGGAGAAAATGGTGGACTCAGTGTCATTATACCCTGCTGAGGTCGCCACAGCAAATTGACACTGAGTGTCCAAGGCTGGGGCACCCACCCAGAGCCTCTTTCTAGAGGCCGTTGTAATTATTTCCACAACGGGCCTTTTTCCTAGTGAATCTATAAATCCATTACTGCTATTTTTAGAATTTTTTTTTCTTGTTGGTGGACATTTTTAGAAGTTTTGTCTTCCTAAAAATATAATAGCTGTACATGATGAGAGCACTGTACCATCTCCCTTTGTTAATGGGAAACGCTCTCCTGCTCGGCTGTAACATGTTCTAACAGTATGGAGAAAATTCTTGTTATTTATCACTGTCAACAGGATGTAGAGAACTGCTGGCATATTCTGAAGGTGCACTGCAGAAGGACGGCAAGCGGTCTGATTTTTGTCTTTGTGCTTCTGCCCAGGGAACCTCTTTCAAAGAGCAGTCCCTTGAGAATAAGCTTATCTGTTGTCTTTGAAAATCAAACTCAAGAATTTGGCATGGGGCAGCAGGGGAAGTGGCCACAGGATTGGAAAAGGTCAGTATACATTCCAATCCCAAAGAAGGGCAATGCCAAGGAATGTTCAAACTATCGCACAATTGCACTCATATCACACGCTAGCAAGGTCATGCTCAAGATCCTACAAGCTAGGCTTCAACAGTACGTGGATAGAGAACTGCCAGAAGTACAAGCTGGGTTTCGAAGAGGTAGAGGAACTAGAGATCAAATTGCCAACATTCGCTGGATTATGGAGAAAGCAAGAGAGTACCAGAAAAACATCTACTTCTGCTTCATTGACTATGCTAAAGCCTTTGACTGTGTGGATCACAACAAACTATGGCAGGTCCTTAAAGAGATGGGAGTACCGGACCACCTCACATGTCTCTTGAGAAACCTGTATAAGGGTCAAGAAGCGACAGTTAGAACCGGATATGGAACAACTGATTGGTTTAGCATAGGAAAAGGATGGCGAAGCTGAACAGCATGATAAAAAGTAGAGACATTACCCTGCCAACAAAAGTCTGGATGGTCAAAGCAATGGTATTCCCAGTAGTCATGTATGGCTGCGAGAGTTGGACTTTAAAGACAGAATCTGTGGTTAGGTGACAACCTAACTTTCCGCTGTCTCCTTTCTGAAGAAAACATCGGTCCCGCCTCCCTCATCGCCTCTCGTCGCCATATTTTGGGGATGTTTACATCAGCCGAGAAAGAATGCCAAAGTCTCTAAGGTCTGTTTAAACGCTCAGCTTTCTTTTAGAAAAACTCTCTGCTACAGTCCATCGACACAGTTCCATCGCCACAGTTTGATCAGTCCCCCCCTCCTTGCTTTCGCATTTGCTTAAAACGTCGGGAGATAGGGCGTCCCCTCCCCCCCTTCGTTTGTACGCTTGTAGTGGAGGGACTTCACTTCTAGGCTTTAGTGTCTCATTTCAATGACAACTCACTCATCAATCCTTGAATCGATCCAGCCAGGTCCTAAAACGGCCCCTGGGATCACGCCAGGCAGAGAAAATAGCTAAACCTCCAAATGCTTGTTCCGGTGGTCGCTTCTAGTCCAGTCCTGGGAATCAGGGTAGGACCTTCAGGGCAGAGAGTAGCCCCCCCTGTACTGGCTACTGGCCGGAGGTAGGGCTCTCCAAAGCCCCCTGGCTAGAAGCCCATTGCCTATGGGCTTCATGGGGGAGCGTGCACCATCACGCTCCCTCCTAATCCCCGATTCATGGCACACGTCTCTCGGAGGAACCCAGAGACCCCGCCATCGTTCAAAGTGCCAAAGACTGGAACTTCATTCTTAATGTTCAAAGTCTTTCCTGATGTGGCCTTGAGGACAGATTCTCTGGTGGATCTTTTGGCAAATTTCACATATGCCTCGCCAGGTAGATTAATTTTTTTTATAAAATCCGAATAAATCCGGTAGGTCAAATCCATATCTTTTTGTAGTTCTTCTTTATATTTCAACAATGGAGTCAAAGCTGCGCTTAAATGTTCCTTTAAATTCTCATCTCTTTGCTCAGGAATACCTTGAAAATGCAGAACATACATAGATCTTTACATTTGCAATTGCAATGATTGGGTTTTGTCTGCAATCCTTTTCTTTTCTGCTTCTTCAACTTTTTGCTTAATATTTTCAGTCTTTTTTTTCAACTTTTTAAATTGCTTTCTCAGTATTTCCAGTTCTCTTTTCCATCTGGGCCAATTGTTTCTGTACCCCATCTAGCTTAGTATTGATATTTGACATCTGATCCAGTAGAGGGTGCAGTGCTATTGCCCGTATGTTGGAAAAGTCTGTGGCTGCTTCTTGAGACTGGAAGGGAGTCATTGGTGGGTTATTTCCTGTGAGAGGTTTCTTTTCCTGTGCCATTTTTCTCCCTCTACCAGCCATCGTTTAAACAAGAAGTAAGTTTTCAAAGATTAAATAAATCTTCATCAATTTAATCGTGCTTTTGACTATTTTGCATCTTATATAATCGCTTTCAGTTCAGTCTCTAGGGCTTAGTTTCACTTTATCTTACTTGCTTAACGATCCGGGACCATTTTTAGTTTGGGGGGGGGGAGCCCAAGTCTTTCCTCTTCCTTGCATTTATATTGTAGGTGGCCTCTATTTCATTCGTAGGGCTTTTAGGTTTATAAGGTATATGCTTAGCTCACCGTTTTCTTGGCCCTTTAAATTACTTCATAGGCCCTTTAAATGCTCGATCGTGTCCACTTTCCCTGGCAACTGAGTCTAGTCGCCATTTAGGCTTCTTGGCAGCAGGACCTATAGGGGATAGAAGGAGCCTCGATTCCTTGGCCGCCGCCTTGGAAGAGGCTCTCTTCAGCTCCCCAGGCTGGGAGTCTCCAACAGAGACTCTGGGGTGGGGTGTCCGGACCCATCCAGGACCCCTCCCGCCGACCAAGTCTCGGTGCATCTCCATCAGAGCTGGATGGGATGTGTCTGAGCAGCGAAACGCCAAAACCGGAAGAGCTCACTATGGCCCTTTTCAAACTGTCTTTGTATTCCATTTTAGTAGCTGGTTGCTAATGGATTTTTTCTGTCATTTCAGATAGACCTGTTTTAGTAACCGGCTGCTAGCAGAATTTATTTACCTGTTCATACAAACCTGCTTGTGTCGGGTTAGCAAAGCGTGGTTGAGTCACTTTTGAGGGAAACTGTTTTTTCCCATTTTCAACCCCTTCGTTGTGCTTCTGAATCACTGTGGTGTGCTGTTTAAAATCTCCATAGCGCTTCCCTGCCCTTTTTCGCCACATGATCTCCCTCAGACTTTAAAAAAACATTATAATGTGAGCACTGTAGCACCATTGAGATATGTTGACTCCACTGAGTTAACACATCTCAGTGGTGCCACTATAGCACTTTATTGCTATAGCGGTTTGCTGTTTATGACTCTGGTTGTGAAAACAGTAAGTACTCTACCACTGAGCCATAGCTCTTCCTTACATCAGCTTTTAGAAGTCAAATCTGTGTGTCTGTTACTGGAGGGTTGACAAAACTTTCCAAAAGCTTTCATTTCTTAATAAAATGAAAGGTTCTTGGATTTCATTGTTCAAAAACAGGTTCTTGATATCCAGTTGCAGGACTTGTTTAAAAACTCCAAAGGATTCAAAATGTTCTTTTAAAATGCTCAGGTTATTCTTTGTTATTTTTATGTGGCTTGACAAGGCCTAATTTAGTCTACAGATTGTAAAATGGCACTTTCAGGTGTGTTTTCCCATTCTTGAAAGCCTCCATTGAATCACTTTGGTATAAATTCACTGGATTTGACAAAAGCAATGTAGATTTAGGTATACCTGCTTGCAATTTCATGGAGCTATTAAGCTTTTAGAGAAACACACATTTCAGCTGAATCTTGATTTGTACAGGGTGATTCTGCATCTAGCATTCACTCCACATTTTCTCAGTTGGGAGGAGAAAGTGCAGCTCAAAACCACATTCAAATACCCCAGGCCAACACTTTACTGACTGCAAAGTCACCCCTGAATGACAATAAAACAACCATAAATCTATGCAGAAGGTACCATAAAATCTGATGATCAAAGGAAGCAAAAGTGGAGTGTGGAGGCTACCATAAAATCCGATGATCAAAGGAAGTAATAGTGGCATGCAATGCAGAGGGGAAGTTCTGTTCCATCGTGGGTTTGCTAGAGCAACAGAGGGAAAGGCCAATGCAGAATCAGCCACAGATTTCGATAGGAACTCTACTGCAAGGATTTCAGTAAAATGCCACAGTCAGTACACACCCTTAATAAATAGTCTGAGATCCAGAGGAAGAAGATCTATATAAAGGCCAGAATAAAATGTCCTTTGCTTAAACCGGTAGAGGGTAGGAGAATCTATGGCTGCGGTCACACACACTAAATAATCCACTTTCAGTGCACTTCCTAACTGGATTTTTACTGTGTGAACTGGCAAGATCCAGTTGGAAAGTGCATCAAAAGTGGAGTATTTAGTGTGTGTGACCACAGCCTATGTATTGAAGGTTGCCAGGACCAGGTCCATCCTGGCCATGGGTGTGGGGGGGGGTAGGGTTGCCAGCTCCAGGTTGCAAAATTCCTGGAGATCTGGGGGTAGAGCCTGAGGCTATGCCGTATATCCACCCCCCAACATCGATTTTCTCCAGGGGAACTGATCTCTGGAGATGAGCTGTAATTCCAGGGGATTCCCGGGCCCCACCTGGAGGCTGACAGATTTTAAATCCCCCAGGTCTCAGTGTCTGGGGCAAGGGCAGGTTTTGGCCTCCTCCACCTCTTCTCATGTGCACTTTATTGCAGACTACAGTCCATTTATGTCAATTTAGGTAGTTATACTTCCTTTTCCTCTCAAATGGGGACTCACCGCAGCTCACAACATTGTTCACTCCTCAGCTATTTCATCCTCACAGCCGGAACCCTGTAACTTCCATGAGTCTGTGAGTGACTGGCCCGTGGTCACTCAGCAAGCTTCCATGAGAGGACTGGTGGCTGAGTCTCCCAGATCCTACTCCAACACTTCAGACTCTACACCGTGTTATGGCATTCTGTGGAAATGGGAGCCATTAAAGAACCGACCTGTTATTTGCATAGACCTTTCTCAGGACATGTGATAACAACAGACCTCCTGCTGCCAAAGGGACATTCCCTTTTAATTGTGTCTCCTCTCTTCAACAGTGGGAACTGCCAACATCGAACACCAGGAGGGATCGATAAAGGGTTGCCAGGTCTGGCCTGGAAAATACCTGGAGACTTTGGCGGGACCTCAGCAGGGTACAATGCCATAGAGTCCACCCTTCAAAGCAGCCATTTTCTCCAGGGGAGCTGATCTCTGTCGACTGGAGATCAGTTGTAAAGTAGAAGCTCTCCAGCTCCCACCTGGAGGCTGGCAACCCTATATCTACAACTTTTGATGCTTTTTTACTTTCTCCTCACACCAGTTCTGAAGCTGAAGAGGGGTAAAGATAGAGGACTGGGGCTGAATCACAGTTTGCTTATAATGAGGCAGTCACCACTCTAAGCTCCAAGCCCAATACGTTAGTCATAGAATCCATATAATATTAAAAACAGCCTGCACACATCAATCGTAAAATAGCATTTAGGAAGGAACAAATAGCCCTTTTCGCTGGCTCTTCCTTCTGGGATCAATTTCTCCCTTAATAAATCAAGATGTTTGATTATCCTGTGGGGTGTCATTAGGAACACCTAACAGGAAAGCATCCAAATGCACCCATGACATTAATCAGTTACGGGCATCTATTGATTCGATTTGCTAAATGAGGACGCGTAAACCTGGGGAAGTAAAATATTAGACTGGAAAGGGATTGCATTTTTTTAAAAAAATGTATTGACTATGTGGGCTGATACGAGGCAGCTGTGCTCAGCGTTGTACCGTTTGACGAGAGAATCGGATAGGAAATTATCTCTGTGTTAAAGCTCTGATAAAGAGGCCAGTCTACTGTGTTAACAATGTCTCTTAATCACTTTCATGGAAGCAGAGAGCAAAGAGGAATTCATAACCCTTTAGCGCTGTCTAGGGGAAAATTAAGTGGAACCTCTATGATCTTTTATTGGCTAAAGCTCTACTGGGGACCCTAGTTCTCATAAAGCAATTGCCAAGCTAGCTAACAATAAACAAGCAAGCTCTCCATCCTTACTGATGATTTGGGGAAAACCACGTCTGATGTCCCTTCCGTCTACCTCTCTCGGTACTAAAAGAGCTGTTCATTCCAGTGGCAAAACTAGACACAGACATGAGTACCAAGAAAGTCATTGGCAGAAAGTCACTGGCCGACGTTGCACTCTATCCAGGAAAGTTTTCCCAGCTTGATTTATCATCTGCTAAATTCTGCCGTTCAGGCTGCTGTTAAAGGAACCGGGGATGTTGGCAAGTCTAGATATAGCAGAGAAGAACAATTAAGTCATACAAGACCACTTCCAAGGAGCATTCTAAGGAAAAACAAACTGACATGAAATTGAATTTTGGAACAACCATTATTTATTCATTTATTTATTGCCATTAAGCCATAGCCTACTTATGGTAACCCCATGGGGTTTTCAAGGCAAGAGATTTTCAGAGGTGAGTTGCCCTTGCCTGCCTCTGCATAACAACCCTAGACTTCATTGGTGGTCTCCCATCCAAGTACTAACCAAAGCCGACCCTGCTTAGCTTCCAAGATATTATGAGACCAGGCTAAACATACAAAGCTCTTAATGGTCTGGGACTTGGGTATTTAAAAGATTTCCCCCCCATGCAAACCTGCCTGATATTAAGATATTCCTTCAAGGCCTTTTTAACAATAATAACTGGTTATAGTTATTTGTATTGCAGGTTGTTTTTCTTTTATTGGTATCCCAGGTCTTCTTCTCAGATAATTCATCTTCTCTAGAATCCTTTCAGTCTGGTTTCAGACCAGGCTATGGAATGGAAATGACTTTAGTTTATGACCTCTGTCTAAATGTAGACAAAGGTCAGGCCTCCTTGTTGCTGTTCCTGGATTTATCTGCTGCCTTCAATACAGTGGGCCATGCCATCTTGTTGAAGCACCTGGACTCAGAGTCAGGCATCAGGGATCATGCATTGGAGTGGTTCAAGTCATTCCTAACAGACCAGACGCATATGTTCCCCCAAGAGCAGTACGGTCCGGGGCCCAAAATTTACTAACTGTGCCGGGCCCCAAAGATGCAAAATTGGCCACCACAAGGGCTAGGGCTTTTTCGGTGGCGGCCCCCACCTGGTGGAATGAGCTCCCGGAGGAGATCCGGGCCCTGCGGGACCTGATGCAGTTCCGCAGGGCCTGTAAGACGGAGCTCTTCCACCAGGCTTTTGATTAGGGGCCGCCCCCCCGTTATACTACCATCATTGGGGGGGGAAGGCCCTAGGAAGGAAGGAAGAAACATCTGAAAGAAACATCTGAATTCAACATCTGGTATTGAGGACACGAAATGCCTACCAGGGTTGTTTGGATGTGGTCATCTCTCTGAGGTTTGAGAGCTGAGGATTTTGAGCACTTTATTGTACCGAGACGGTTTTAAATTGTATAATATGCTTTAAATGCTACTAAATTGTACTTGATGTTTTTATTATTGCAAGATTTCTTGCTATGTAAGCCGCCCTGAGCCCTACGGGGGAGGGCGGGATATAAATTAAATAAATAAATAAATAATTGCCATTGGAGACCAGTTACCTTCAGTGTGGGACCTATCCTGTGGGGTTCCACAGGGTGTAATCGCCCATGCTCTTCAATCTCTATGTAAAGCCCTTAGACCAAATCATTTGTAGTTTTGGGGTTGGCTGTCATTGATATGCAGATGGTACACCACTATATATATCCACATCCAAATCTCCTGGTGATAGGGTTCCCAAATCCCCCCGGGGGGCGGAATTCCCCCTGGTTTCGAGCCCCGATTCCCGCTCCCGCGGAATCGGGGCCCAGGGGAAACCCCACCCCCGTGTGTGCGTCACCCGGAAGTGACGTCGCATGCTGGGGGCGGGGCGATGCCATTTGAGGGGAAAACTCTTGGTTTTCCCCTCAAATGGCGTCGCCCCGCCCCACCCCAGCATGTGACGGTACTTCCGGTGACGCTCTGGAAGCGCGCGCACACATCCCCGGCCAGCTCCCGGAGCGACAGGATGCTCCCCCGCCGGTAAGCTTTTTCGATTTGGCAACCCTACCTGGTGATGTGGTAGAGATCCTAAATCACTGCCCGGTTGCTATGGTTAAATGGCTAAGAATGAACAAATTGAAACTAAATCTTGGAAAGACAGAGATAATGCTGGTTGGGAAGGTGGGGTTCTTGAAGGACATTATGCCTCCACTTTCAGTGGGGTTCAGCTGACCCTTACTGACTCAGCTAAGAACCTTGGGGTTATACTGGACTCAATGTTATTGCTGGAGCAGCAAGTTAATGCAGCTACAAACAATATCTCCATGGTTTTCCCTTTGCCTAATGATGGTGCACACTCTACCAGCCGCTTAGCTTCTGCAGTAGCGAAGCATCACATACCTTCAGGTCACACTTCTTCAAAATCTTAAAACAGATGTATAATGGAATTCCAAGCCCATTTACTCCTGTAATTAATAACAGAATCATAAAATCATAGAGTTGGAAGGGACCTCCATGGTCTTCCAGTTCAACCCAGTGCACAATGCAGGAAATTCACAAATACCTCCCCCAGTGACCACTTTTCCATGCCCAGAAGATGACAAAAAACCTCCATGATCTCCAGCCAAACAGGCCTACAGAAAAATTGCTTCCTGACCCCAAAGTGGCAATTAGCATTTCCCTGGGCATGTAAGAAAGGGCCACGAGAACTAAGCACTGATGCAACCCTTCCTGCCCTCCCTCTCATGATCTGCCTAAATTCACAGAATCCACATTGCTGTCAGATGGCCATCCAGCCTCTGTTTGAAAACATCCAAAGAAGGAGAGCCCACCATCTCCTGAGGAAGTCTGTTCCACTAAGGCTCTAACTGTCAGGAAATTCTTCCTAATGTTAACTGAAAACTCTTCTGATTTAATTTCAAACCATTGGTTCTGGTCCAACCTTCTGGGGCAACGAAAAACAACTCCGTACCATCCTCTATATGACAGCCCAGTGACTAAAAGAGTACTTGACTCAATAAAGGAAATCTTCAGTTTTCAAGACCTGAGTAAGGCTGTTAATAGAGAGGACATTTTGGAGGTCATTAATCATATGGTCACCATAAATCAGAAACAACTTGGTGATACATAAGGCATGCACACACAAGAGTACTAATCTCCTTAGTTTAAATCATAATTCAGTTAGGATGGTTTGTTATGATTTTTAAGAATTCTTCCTCTCATATTAAAATATTGCTTGACGTCACACCTGAGCCATATGTTTCCCTGGACCTTATGTTTCCCAAATGAGCTTCTTCACAGGAGGGAGGTCAAAGCTTCAGAAGTCTCTCTTTAATTTTAAATTCACTGCCTTTGAATTACAGGGAAGTTAAGAAGATCTATTCCACAAATTAAAAAATGGTGCAGCGGCAGAGAAGATATACTGGATTAATTTTATGGTCGCTTTCATTGAGGTGTGACGCTTTCTTAATTATTAGGAAAGGCTGATAATATTTAAGGATTATAATGGTGTTTTCAGGAGAATACTCCTCCGAAAAGGCTCACTTCAGAGAGAATGCGAAGATAGCCTCTCATACAACAACCAGCTTACTTCCAACAAGCCTGGGCTTATTATGGGGTGAATTGAAAGCCTTGCCTCAGGGCCAAACCTGAGGAAGATTGGTGAATTTAACTCTTGTGGTTGTCGTTTTTAAAAAAAAATGTGGATAGAAGCCATGTCCCACCCCAGTTCAGATCACAGCTATGGTCGGGGCATTAACCTTTCCCCCCTGCAGACAAAGAACAGTTCCAGAAGGGACAATGGTCAGTGTGTGCGTGAGGGAAAATGTTACACACCTCATATCAGCAAATCAAGACTATTTAATTTTTTTAAAAAAACTCATGGAATCCATTCTTGAATCTCCCAATGTTACATCTCACTGGGCCCTCAGGCAGCCAATCTGAGAAGCAATTTAAGGATTTTGTCCTATTTCTGAGGTTGTTTCCATTTTGCTTATTTCTCCCTAGTGAGGAGGTGAAGAAGGATAAATAACATAATTCTACTTTTTTTTGGCACCAGAGGACTTGCCGTTTGAAAACCTGTCTCAAAACAATTTGAACAGTCCCTGTGACACATCACCTTTATGTGATAAGAGGTATGGCTTTCTGGTTACCCCTCTTTTCACACGCATTAGCCACCATCTTAGTTTCATATTGTACAGTCGGTCACCTGGGAATATCGTTTACTGGTTCCTATTAAACAATACATGACTGTTTTGCCAAGAAAGTAAAAGTCAAGTAACCAGTTTTCTTTAATAGCTAAAAACTATCGGTTTCACACATTTTGTCCCAAGTAAATCCATTCAACATCACAGTAATCCAAGTCTATGCCCCAACCACTGATGCAGAAGAGGCTGAAGTGGACCGGTTCTATGAAGACCTACAACACCTCCTAGAACTAACACCAAAAAAGGATGTCCTCATCATCATAGGGACTGGAATGCTAAAGTAGGAAGTCAAAAGGTAACCGGAATAACAGACAAGTTTGGCCTTGGAAAGCAAAATGAAGCAGGGCAAAGGCTAACAGAGTTTTGTCAAGAGAACACACTGGTCATAGCGAACACCCTTTTCCAACAACCTAAGAGGCGACTCTACACATGGACATCACCAGATGGGCAACACCGAAATCAGATTGACTATATAATTTGCAGTCAAAGATGGAGAAGCTCTATCCAGTCAGTAAAAACAAGACCTGGAACTGACTGTGGCTCAGATCATGAGCTACTCATTGCAAAATTCAGACTTAAACTAAAGAAAACTGGGAAAACCACTAGGCCATTCAGGTTTGACCTAGATCACATCCCTGATGAATATACAGTTGAGGTGAAGAATAGATTCAAGGGTCTAGATTTGATAGATAGAGTGCGTGAAGAACTATGGACGGAGGTTCGTGACATTGTACAGGAGGCAGCAATCACCACCATCCCAAAGAAAAAGAAATGCAAGAAAGCAAAGTGGCTGTTGGATAGGGCTGCCAAATGCCCCCAGGAAAGAAGGAAAGCGAAAGGCAAAGGCGAAAAGGAAAGATTTACCCAACTGAATGCAGATTTCCAGAGAACAGCAAGGAGAGATAAGGAGGCCTTCCTGAATGAACAGTGCAAAGTAATAGAAGAAAACAATAGAATGGGAAGGACTAGAGATCTCTTCAAGAAAATTGGAGAAATAAAGGGAGCGTTCCATGCAAAG
>NW_015164684.1:59499-72130 GCF_001447785.1 Gekko japonicus
TGTCTCTTGAGAAGCCTGTATAAGGGTCAAGAAGCGACAGTTAGAACCGGATATGGAACAACTGATTGGTATAGCATAGGAAAAGGAGTATGACAAGGATGTATATTGTCACCTTGCTTATTTAATATATATGCAGAGTACATCATGCGAAATGCTGGCCTAGATGAATCACAAGCGGGAATTAAGATTGTTGGGAAAAAGATCAACAACCTCAGATATGCAGACGATACCACTCTAATGGCAGAAAGTGAAGAGGACCTAAAGATCCTCTTGCTCAGGGTAAAAGAGGAAAGTGCAAAAGTGGGCTTGAGGCTCAACATCAAAAAAACTAAGATCATGGCATCCGGCCCCATCACTCCTTGGCAAATAGAAGGGGAAGTCGTGGAAGTAGTATAAGACTTCATGTTCCTGGGATCCCAGATCACCACAGACTGTGACAGCAGCCATGAAATTAAAAGAAGTCTGCTCCTTGGGAGGAAACTGATGGCGAACCTAAACAGCATGATAAAAAGCAGAGACATCACCCTGCCAACAAAAGTCCGCATGGTCAAAACAATGGTATTCTCAGTAGTCATGTATGGCTGCGAGAGTTGGACTATAAGGAAGGCCGAGCGCCGAAGAATAGATTCTTTTGAACTATGGTGCTGGAGAAGACTCTTGAGAGTCCCTTGGACTGCAAGAAGATCAAATCAGTCAATCCTCAAAGAAATCAACCCTGACTGTTCCCTGGAAGGCCAGATAATGAAACTGAAGCTCAAATACTTTGGCCACCAAATGAGACGGGAGAACTCACTGGAGAAGACCCTGATGCTGGGAAAGATTGAAGGTCAAAGAAGATGGGGAAGGCAAAGGATGCGATGGTTAGACAGTGTCATAGATGCAATGAACATGAAATTGAGCAAACTTCAGAGGACGACGGAAGACAGGAGGGCCTGGCGTGATCTTGTCCATGGGGTCGTGAAGAGTCGGACTCGACTGTGCGACTGAACAACAACAACAAATCCTGTTTGGTGAAAGGGTTTCAATTATTTAAGAAGGAACTAGGGCTGGCTAAAGAGTTTTGCTGATCAGCTTCATTGGCTGCCCAAATCTGAGTCCTCTAGCACCTCAGACACCAACAAGATTTTGGGGGTATAAGCTTTCAAGAGTCAAAACTCCCTTTGTCAGATACATCAGATTAGGTTCCCTATGACACTCCCTCAATAAATATCCTTGGTAATAGATGGGGTGTAGGTGGTGGTGGGGAGGGAATAGACCCTGGGAACAAGTTGCCTAGCATGAAGAGAATGAAGGCAAAATTCTTTTTATCTTTCATATTCTACTTTCATTTATGGATCTCATGTCCAGAAGTCTTCCGTCCAAGAACTGAGCAGACACAGAATGGCTTATTTATTTATTTAATTGGATTTTTACCCTGCCCTCCCGCTGAGGCGGCTCAGGGCGGCTTACAACAATTTAAAACAACATACAATTTAAAACCAGCAAATACAAAATACAAAATACAATAAATACAGTAAAACTAAGTAAATACAACAGCATCCTGTGGTAAAATGCTAGTGTGACCCAGCCGGTGCAGCTCAGTTTTCACCGCTCTACAGAAATTCTGGAGGTCCCGTAGAGCTCTAGTTTCATTAGGGAGCTCGTTCCACAGCGTTGGCGCCACCAGGGAGAACGCCCTGGTCTTGGTTACCATCAACCTGGCCTCCCTAGGCCCAGGGGGGGGCCAGGCGGTGTTGTGATCCAGCAGTGATCCAGCAGTGCTCTTGGGGGAATATACGGGGAGAGGCGGTCCCTCAGGTAGGCAGGCCCCTGACCATTTAGGGCTTTAAAGATCAAAACCAGCACATTGAAGCAAATCCGGTATGCTATTGGTATACAGTGCAATGACTTTAGCACAGGCTCGATGTGCTCCCACCTGGGGAGACCCATCAACAACCTGGCTGCCGCATTTTGCACCAGCTGCAGCTTCCGAAGTTGCCCCAAGGGCAGCCCCATGTTTAGCCATAGTTGTGTTGCTATATCGTGCCCACCAACTTCTCAGTCTTAACACTTTTCTCTGTGCTATCTGCAAGTCATGGCATTCAACAGAAAAAAGTTCAGGAGGATCAGCATCCGTTGCCTTTGGAAATGCTAGGTGTCCTGTGAAGTGAACAATTTCTTTTATCTGCGAGCTACTGTCTGCTCAAAGATTCAGTATTTTATGAAATCACATTTTTTTATTTGGTCTGTAAAGCAGGAGTTTATTGCAAGTGGCACACTGTGAAAATTACAAACTGTTTTGCTTTCAGACATATTAGACTTTTTTTTTAAAACTTGCTATTATGGAGAAAATTGTGGTCTAAGCATTCTAGGAAAATGTCCAACTTGGACTTTTGAGAACTGCTTGTTACCTGGCAAAGTAAAACTTAATGAAAGTATCTTATATGAGTTTTTCATGCTTAGAAATGAAATATGGCTCACAGTGGTCACAAGCCATGTGTTGTGATGCAGGAGATCTGTAACCCAATTTCCTGATGTTCTTATATTTTCTTAAAAAGCAGTTACAAAAAGCTCCAAACTGGTGCACTGAGAGGAGGCTGCATTCCGGCTCTTTTTACTGGGAGATGCTGGGGACTGAACCTTGGACCTTTTGCATGCTGTGAAGCAGATACTCTACTGAAAGCTTTCAGGTTTGGAGAGCTCGAATCAAACTCCTGTTCATCATGCTGTCTGGTGGTGTGTGTGTGTTTGTGTGGAAAGAAGGCATAGTTAGGGTTGCCAAGTCCAATTTTCTTACTGGCGGGGGAGCCTCGCTGGGCTCCAGGACCCGGTCTTTGAAGTGTGCATGCGCGCGCCACCAGCACATCACCGGAAGTTTCCCTCCGACGACTGGGGCCACGCCCCCAACGTGATTGACGTGGTTGCGTCACCTCTGGTGATGCAGCCACGATGCGCTTCGGGGGGGGGCGGAGGAGTTCCCCCCGGGGCCCGATTCCGTGGCGGTGGAAATCGGGCCTCCAAAGCGGGGGTTTACCCGCCCCCTGCCCCCACTTGGCAGCCTTAGGCATAGTAATTAATTTCCCAAAAATGTTGAGTTGCTACTTCCTGGTTTGGAGCCTAGAAAAATATCCTCCTTTTCAGAGAGGTCTTCAGTTACTTCCACCTTTGTGTCCAGGTCTGTCGGGAGCAGTAAGACCTTCTGAGCAGGTGGTCCTTGGGTCAAGTTGCAGGGATTAAGGATCAGTGTTACAACATCCCCTCCTTGCTTCCTGGCTATGTCAGGACATCCCATAAAGCTAGGCCCACCACATCTTTTGAGCCTGTGGGTACCTTGGCTACCAGAGGAGGCAGAGTCAATCATAAAATGGTTACCCGAGCTTTCCTTCAGTCACACATGGAAGATCCTTGTGCTGTGGTGGCAGCTGCTGCCAAAGCAGCATTTTAAAATCTGTGCAGCCAATCTCCAGTGGCCAATCAGAAGCTTTGCTGGGCGAAAGCCCCATCAGGGCCTGCCCACTTTGTACAAACACTTGGTGGGCACCAGGAAAGGTGTTGGTGGCCACAGTGGTACCCATGAGCACCATGTTAGGGGCCCTTGACCAGTGCTCCCTCTAAGCTGAGTTAGTGTGAGCTAGCTCACAGTTTTTTAGCCTCTGTCTCACACATTTTTGTCTTAGCTCCATGTTCCATAAGTGTCCAGGATACAGTCCAGTTAGGTGCCAAGGGATTTTTAGAAACAATCCCATCTTTCCACGCCATGTGCTCAGTTCACCAAGCAATGCTTTGTTCTCCAACAGACCACATGGCAGGACAGCATTTCAGGTGAACAGCACACAAGAGCAGCAGAGAACACAGCAGGAGAAGAGATTCTCTCTCATTGGGAATGACCAGATATAGTGCAATCCCAGTCCCAAATTAGCCCTGGGCAGGAGCCAATAGGGAGTGGAATGGGGGGTGTCCAAATCTTAGTTGTCATGGGTACAACTGGGGATAGGCTGGGAGTCTGGAAAACCATGCCTGCAGTCACATGGCCCCCAACTCCAGCTTTTCCATGGGTTACGTGCCTTCTTACATGTTTGGCAGAGGCCATCTGGTCTCTCCCAGCCTGGAAGTGTAAAGAATGTGGGTTTATGGCATGGCAATGAGGCCATGGGGCCCACCATTTGGCTTGTAAGAGGAAACAAGGCACAGCTATCAGCAAGACATCCCAGGGGAATGCAGGAGACATTTAGAAATCAATATTTCTATACACTGCCCCTGACTGAAAGCTTCAGGGATTGCTCCCAAAACCTGCCCCCCCCCATTGAGGTCTGTGGCCAACAGACATGCATGCACCTGCACTTCTAAGGACTCATGTGCACAAGGGCTCCGTAACATCTATCACATCTTCTGGCTATTCCTGACCAAGAAGAAGGACTCAAGGATATTACTCTTTCCAGGAATTGGTCAATGCTTAAGAGCAGAGAAATTTTATATCTGTTTTTTCTTTTGGGCTCTAAATCATGCACAGTATTAATAGAGTGTGCTGAGAATGCTGGAAGCACTGGCTTATAGCGTTCCCATGTGGCTTCCATGCAGCTTAGGTGCAAATCAGTTCTAACAAATATTTTACTCTCTGCGAAAATCTTCCAAACTGTCACTCACTCTCCACTGTGTCTCTTCTTCCAAAGCTCTGCACATCTTAAAATGCTAATCCTTCAAAAACACACTTCGTCAGCGTCTGTTTCACTTTCTAAAGCAGTTCCTTTAAAAAAAAGAAAGAAAAGAAAATGAGAAAATTGTGTTGTGTTATTTTCCATTTCTTCTGACAATTGGATTAACCCAGCAGTGCTTTTTACACATTCCAGAGCACATATGCCCTGTGAGAGACACCACTGAACTGGATCACTGGATTTAAACAATCCACTTGTTGCAAAAATCCATCCATCTTGATTTAGGAGCAGAATTACTTATAATTTAATCAGTACAATTGGCCAATCCACTGCAAAGTTGCTTTGAGACAAACGCCCATTGTACATCTAGCATAAAAGAACTGCTCACTCCTAGCATGCAGTGACCGTATGTCAGTGTGTTGATGACTTCAATAGCCACTAATGTGACTGCACCACCACTCCCTCCTAAACACCATGCAGCACTGATGTAGTTCTTGGTCAAATGCTGCCCAAGTCGTTATGTAGAAATCTCAGCAATTGCAAACTGCTGTGGCTCATTTACTATCTGGAGTAAGCCACAACTCACACATTACACCAGTGCCAAAGTCATTGCATTGGCTGCCTTCCCTTGCCACTGCCTAGACCAGCCTCTCCTTCCATACCTGGCCTGCCTCCAGAGCATCAGGTCGACTCAGGCCATGTCAACAAAGACTTCTCTGACAGGCCTTTTCTACCACCTGAGTGGACCCACACAACCTCTGGTGATTTGGGGGAACCCCAATAACAGCATTTCAGGGGGCTGGGAGAAGCAAGAAAGTCATGCTCTGCTGGCAGAAATTCTCCAGGGCACGAGAAACTCCTTTGTTTTCTACTGTTACGATTGCTAGTGTTTCTAAATTGCAGTTGTTTCCTGACCCACATATGTATATAATGTTTATTTGCAGCGAGATTGCATGGGGATAATTATCCCACTCTCTTTGCTGTTGTTTTTGCAAAAATTACCGTGAAATTGATTTGTGTCTTGTCACACATAACAGGTTAAAAATAATTCGCTACCCCCCTTCACAACCTGTGATACTGCCAGTTTGTTAAATCGATAACGAAGCAGCTGATAAGCAACAAAAATAGATTATCTGTTTGTGGAAAGAATATCTTATTCCAGCATTGTGTTAAGGTAGCTCTCATCGAAAACGACATAAGGTTTTTAATTTGATTGACTTTCTTGGGGGGGGGGAGGGGAAGAGAACACCAAAAGAGTATTTCTTTCCTTTGATGCACAAAAAGCATGCAATAAGGTAGAGATTAGTTGTTTGCTAGCCTGTCTTAACTCTTTTAACTTCCGTGAGTTTTTACTGACTGGACTACAGTCATTTACTCTCAGACCATTGCAAGGCTTTCTGTGGTGGGCACACTCCCCACACTGGGTTGCTAGCCTTCAGGTGGGGCCTGGAGGTCTCCTGGAATTCGACTCTATGCCCCGCTGAGGTCCCTTCTCTCTCCAAACCATGCACACCCCAGGCTCCACCACTAAATCTCCAGGAATTTCCCAGCTTAGAGTGAGCAGCCTGGTTCCTATATCCTTTAACGTATCAAGGGGTATGAGATAGGGTTGTGGAGAGCCAGTTTGGTGTAGTGGTTAAGTGTGCGGACTCTAATCTGGGAGAACCGGGTTTGATTCCCCACTCCTCCACTTGCACCTGCTGATGTGACCTTGGGTCAGTCACAAGCTCTGGCACAGCTGTTCCTGAAAGAGCAGTTTGTGTCAGAGTTCTCTCAGCCCCACCCACCTCAAAGGTGTTGTGGGGAGGGGAAGGAGTTTGTAAGCCACTCTGAGACTCCAAGTGAAGGGCGGGGTATAAATCCAATCTCCTCTTCTTCCTCTTCTTCCTCTTCTTCCTCCTCTTCCTCCTCTTCTTCTTCCTCTTCCTCTTCCTCTCTTCCTCTTCCTCTTCTTGCTCTTCCTCTTCTTCTTGTATGCTGACTGTGCTACTGTTCACTATAGTACTTGAACCATTGGTTGATTTACTTAGGCACACAGATGCTATAAAAGGAATTCAACTGGGTGACTGACTGCCATTTTAAACTTACCTTACATGCTACCGATATTGTAATCTTCTGAGCAGACCTGCTATGATCTAGGGCCACCCTTAGCAACTGAGTCCTGTAGTCAAGTTTGCCTCCTTCCCTTAGAGCTCTCCTCCTATAGTCTAAACAAAGGCAAATCTGAAGTAATGCTGGTAAACCTAGATGCAAATGAAACTAATAGTGAGTGCTGTTGTGTACAACTGAGGCTATGGTCACACACACTAAATAATCCACTTTCAACCCACTTTCAGTGTACTTTCCAACTGGATTTTGCCAGTTCACAGAGTAAGGTTGCAGTCACATGTGCCAGAAAAAACGGGGGGGGGGGGCAAGGCTATTTCCTCTGGGGGAATCTGACCCACAGTTGCACGATCACACCTCCCTTTGAAGCTGCGGGCGCAGTCCATCAGTGCGTGATCAGATGCAACTGCAGATGAGTCTTTTTGTGTGTGTGCCATTTCCCCCTCATGTGCTTAACCGAGGGATTGATGAATCGCACCTCTGCACCGAGGGCTCCTTATGGAGTTTGTGATGATGTGCATACTGCAAAGGGGGGAAAAATGGTATGGAGTCGGGATGGCCTGATCAGACCATCCCAACACCATGAGAGCACACTGGAGCAACCAGACACGGGAAAGTCCGTCTGTGGCCCGTCGCAACCCATTAACTACTGGATTTCCGCCAGTGTCTTTTAACTCCACTTGCCGATGGCTGCAGGGCACTTCCCAGATGTTGTTGTCTGATCACGCCCTTTAAATCCGCCTGGCATTCGTGCCTATGTCGGGTCTAATTGTGCATTTGATTGCAGCCTAAAATTCAGTTGGAAAGTGCACTGAACGTGGATTGAAAGTGGATTCTTTAGTGTGTGTGACCACAGCCACAGATGTGAATTGATACCAGTTATATGTTTGGGGCATTATTTTACATATGGAAGTGAAGATCTGTGTTGGGGTACTCACAATCATGACCTGGGTTGCTCAGGCTAGCTTAATCGCGTCAGATCCTGGAAGCTAAGCAGGGTCGGCCCTGGTCCGTATTTGGAAAGGAGACCACCAAACAAGTCCAGGATTGCTACGCAGAAGCAGGCAATAGCAAACCACCTCTGAACATCTCTTGTCTTGAAAACACTGCAAGTTTACCGTAAGTCTGCTATGCCTTGATGACACCCCCCCCCAACGCCCCCCAGAGACTAAAGCGGAATTGAAACTGGATTAAAGCCAAACAAGTTCGGCCCAGGCAGGCCAAACTAGATGTTAGCAGAAGAAATGCATCACTAATAGCCATGCTCACATCTTGATCATGGCTCTTGATCAAATCAAGTTAGCAATATTTCAATCAGATCTTATGCATAACAGACTTATTTGCAAATGCATGGAAACAACCGCAGAGGTGGCAGAATCTGGAGAAGTACCTGTAAAGAGGCTGGTGTGTAACAGTGCGAGCCATACCAGAGTTACACTCTTCGAGGCCCATTGACTTGTCTATTTAGGCTTGCACTTTAAAGGGATTATTTCAACTGGGAGCAGTGCAGAGACCTCTATATGCAAGTGATAGCTCCCTTCACACCTGGCTTGCTTCCAAAGGATCAGCAGAGTTTTTAGGACACTGGTAGAATGTTCTGCCACTGGGCCATCTCAGTCAGGAGGTAACCCTTTGGTTAGTAACAATGAAATCTAGGTGTAGTTCTTATGCCACTGAACCAGAAACTAAATTAGAAGTCACAACCATAGAAAAAAGCATCTGTACTATGGTAAACAATCCTCGTATCAACTTGGTTGAGAGACCTCACTTACTCATTGTTCTCTTGAGAATGGGTGTGGTGATGGAGCGTGGGTTTGAAGACAAAGGGGTGGAACCCATCATAAAGATCTGAACATGGAAGGACTTCCATTCCTGGAAGCACAACTTCCCTACTTCATACCTTTTGCCCTCTCCAATTCCCCCATGATGCTACTCTTAGGGGCCCCTCATCGCCCAAGAGCAGCGTTTTAATTGGCATTGGGGGAAAAAAACACACCAGAAAACCAACACACCCTTCCATGGGATCCAACTACAAATGCATAACTGTGACCTGAACACACACCTCAGGTTTCATTTTGATACCTTAGTCTTCAAAGCAGATGGCATTGTTACCATGTTTGCTGCCCAATGAGTGCTAGCAAGGTTGACATACAGTTTGTCCTTGAAATGCGGAAAGTTGTCCTGAGTGTGCACACCAACTTTCCTCTTTGAGGGAGAGAAATGATGTTACGTTGTACTTTGCATCTTACGCCTCCCTGTGAAAATGAATGTGGAGGTCAAGGTAGACACAACGAATACGTATCAAAATTCTAATATCTCAAGGTTGGACAGAGAAACAAACAGAGGAACAAACAATTACCAGCAATCAGAGAAACGCACTAATGGAATGCTCAATAGCAGAACCTCCATTTCCTCTGCCCCAGACATGCTTCTTTTCCATTTGTGAACAAACAAGGCTTACAAATGACCTTTGGGTGTTTGGTTCCTCTACTGTGCCTGTCTCTGTCATACCGTTGACCTTGGCACAACTGAAAGATGCCATGGGAAAGACAGCGCAATGTAGCGTTTGAAAGCAGGTGTTATTTAATGTGGCTAATTATGAAGATCCAGTGAAGTGCCATCATGAAGACAGCCTCTTCATTTTATGACAATCCGTACAAAAGGAACTGGAAATTTCAGTGTGGTGAGTTTAAAAAGCACTTATCCCTTGGACTTCACAGGTTGCCAAGGACAATGATGCTGCAGTGGTACAAAAGAAGCTACATAAAACTATGCGAAAAGTCAACATCTCATATTGTTTCCAAGTTGTTATGGGTCATAAAGACAAAACTTTATAAAGCTTGACAATGGGGGACAAATGCATTTTTGTACTGAACTAGACAAGATTTACATCACAATGCAGAAGTAAATAAAAATCACACACAAATGAGTTTGTCCTCTCCCGAAGTTTGCTTGAGTCTTCTACTGAAGGTTGTTGCATTAAATACCTAATAAATACCTAATAAATATATGAAATGTGATCGTTAACATCGGATCTGTTATCAGCAATCAGCACTTGATATTCACTATATAGAAAAAAACATTTTGCTTTACAGAATTTGCAAGCCATAAGTTATTGAACTTCCCTCCTTTGGAGGTTTTCCAAAGCACAGGGCCAAACATCTTTTAGAAGCAGTACAGGATGACTTTGTGCTTGTTTGCAATTTTTTGAAAATACTGTTAGATTTTTGGTATTCAAGATATGTACAGAAAGAGGAGCTAGCAGATATGTTTTAAAACTCAATTTTGTATCTGAATGATTTTTGAACTTGTGAAGCTCTTTTGGTATATTTTTGTTTAAATAGTTTGCTTGAAGTGTTATTTGGTGGCCTCGGTTAAAAAGTTGTCAGCGGCAGTGTTTTAATCATATATAATACAAAAGAAAACCAGTATCATATATTGGGATGGTCACTGAACCTTCATTTTGACAGTCCTTCTCTTCTGCCCTCTCCCCTTTGTCTTGCTGTCCTGATTCCTTGATCATTCTAATGTTTCTGAATGGCGACAACCTAATGATGGGTCAATCTTGTCCAATACTAGGATTCCTGAATTGTCTGAGCACCCCCAATGAAATGTCTTCTCAGTTCAGTCATCAACTAGGACATTTTTAGTTGTCTGAAACATGAACACTGTTCCAGCTGCTGGGTGATTGACCATTTGAGCTAATAGTCAGGGGCAATTGGATGATATTTCCTCAAGATGAGATATTTCCCCAAAGATGATAACTGATAGGGTCTAAACAGCCAGCAATTGACAAGGAAAGAGATCTGGTGTTGGCTAGAGAGAGATCATTGGTCTGATCCAACATGGCTACTCTTATGTTCAAAGCAAACCTGTTGGCACCTTTGGACAGAGCCATAACAAGGGCAAGGCAACTGAGGGACTTGCCTCAGGTGCACCAAGCTGAGGGATGCAGAAAAAAATATATAAAATATGCTTCTACTATCCCTTGCTGCCATATCATTAAAGGACACATGTCTATAAATTCAAATTGAGCCAAGCAAGCAAGGAAGGTTGGTCCAATAGGGCAGAAGGGGCAGTGGCTCACCAAGCTCAGCTCCTTGCTACTTACCTCCTTTACAGAAAAAGTAAAGTAAAGCCTTACTGAAGGGTATTCTTTGTGAATTTCCTGCATTGTGCAGGGGGGTTGGACGATGACCCTGGATATCCCTTCCAACTCTGTGGTTCTATGATTCTAGACTTGGTCAATGGATTCTTCTGGAATTCATTGACCACTCAGAGACCAATCAGTTTCCAATTGTAGCAGTGGAAAGCAAGTGAAGGAAAAGACTATAGGTGTGTATCAAGATGGGTAACCATGTGAGTCTGTCTGTAGCAGTAGAAAGGAGCAAGAGTCCAGTAGCACCTTAAAAGCTAACAACATTTGTGGCAGGGTATGAGATTTCGTGAGTCACTGCTCACTTCTTCAGACCTCATACTTCTGCTCATCTTCTAATGTGATTTATGTCATCATGTGTCAGCAATGCCCTTCCTCTATATCGGACAAACAGGCCAGTTCCTATGACAAAGAATAAATGGACATGAGTCTGACATTAGAAACCACAACATTCAAAAACCAGTGGGGGAACATTTTAACCTTCTAGGACATTCAGTCACTGACCTAAGAGTAGCAGCTCTCTTACAAAGGAATTTCAAAGGGAGATTAGAGAGGCTGCAGAATTGCAACTGATAATGAAGCTCAAGACCAGGGCTATTTTTGGGCAGGAACGCACAGGAACGGCGTTCCGGCTGGCTTCCGAGTTAGCCCCGCCCAGCAGGAACTCATTAGCAGCAGGAACTAATTAGCATAATAGGCCACACCCAAAGGCAGAAACTCATTAGGATTGGCTACATTAGGGGTGTGTGGCCGAGGCTTCCGGTCTAGCTAAGATGGAGGACTGAAGCGTTTCGCAATCGTGCGAAGCGAGCGACGGCCACTTTTGACAGTTTGGGCAATATACAGCCCAACGCATCACTCCCCAGCGAGGGGGGGGGACAAGCAGGCAGCAGCGCCCTAGAGGGAGTGTGAGGTTGGCGTAATCCAGCTTCGGAAGAAGCTGAATTGGGCTTTGACCTCCTCCCACGAAGAAGGCAAGTGCCAAGCAACTCTATAGTGGCCGATCGAGCCGGATTACCGGCATAAATTCTTCGTCAGCAGACTTCTTTGAAGAAGGACAACAACTGTGAGTTAAAAGAAACAATGCGAAACCCGTTTTGAACGTGCTAGATAACAAAAACGTGCCGCTTACCTGAACTGAGTTTGGAGTCAATTTGAATTAAGCGGTTGAGCGGAAAATGAATAGTAAATCCCAGAAATCCGATTCCGGAGAGAAAAAAGTTGATTGAAGCCTTTAAAAACTGTAAAAACGCTTATTGTTTAACATTCCTGTGGTGAAGATGGAGCCGTGTGCGCAACTGTAAAATCGAAACTCACGAACAATAGCGTGGGAAGAGCAGGCTGGTGTCACAAAGAAAGAGGTCCGTGTGAAACATCCAGGAAGTTGAATTCCTAGACGGGCATTAGCGAAAGGAAGACAGTGGAACTTTTAAAGGTGCCGGACCGGAAGTGAGTTGTATGCGGAAGGAAGGGCCTGCAAAGTATCAATTTGACCTACTCTACATGAAATTACCATAGAGAAGTTGCGCCCGACATTTTGAGGAGGACTTCAACTAAATTTGCTTTTTTAATATATTTCTAAGGGTCTTTGGAAAGCGTAAACAGAGAGGCATGGAGGACTAAATCTTATCATCTAGAAGAGTGCTTTATTTTGCGAATCTGTGAATTGGAAAGAAATCGCCAAGACGGAGACCAGGAGAGGCAAGAAAAGAGCCGACTCAGACCCAGAACTTAAACC
>NW_015164684.1:72359-88461 GCF_001447785.1 Gekko japonicus
GCCTCCATGGAAGCAATGGAGAAGAGAATGACAGAGGCAATACAAGCCATGGGGGAGCAGATAGAAAAAACATTGGGGGACCAACTGGAGAAGCAAACTCAGATTCATCTGAAACATCTAGAAGAAGTCCAAGAGAAGAACATAACAGCATTGAAGGAATTGGTTACTACAGAAATAACTTCAATCAAGCAAGAAATGGAAGGAGTTAAGAAGGATGTTCAAGCAAATGCAACCAAGACTACAGAGACAGAGGAGAAGATACAAAAAATAGAAGAGAAACAAGATTCTTTGACTCAACAAATTACAAGATCAGAGACAATGATGGAGTTCAGAAGGATGCAGACTCATCTGAGATTCAGAGGCATTAAGGAAACAGAGAATGAGAACTTAAAAGAAAAAATGATGGAAGTGATAACGGCTTTTCTGGGCGAGGAGGAAGGGTCAATGGACTCAGACTTTGATTTGATTTATAGAGTGAACTCCAGAATTGCAGAAAAGAAGAATTTACCAAGGGATGTAATTGTACAATTTGTAACAAGATCAATAACAGAGGAGATATTCAAGAAGCAATTCAACGTCCCTTTTGTAATAGAGGGAAACAAAATTATGGTGATGAGAGAACTCCCAAGAACAATACTGCAAGACAGGAAAAGGTATAAATCCTTGGCGGACAAACTCAGAGCTTTGAGCATCAGATATAGATGGGAGATTCCACAAGGTTTATCCTTTACGTATCAAGGTGGGAGGATTCAGATCAGATCGATGATGGACTTTTATAAATTTAAGGCGGACAATGCGGACGTCTTTGGAGAACTTTAAAATAAAACGCATAATGGAGTACAAATTGTTGTCATGGAATGTTAATGGATTAAATTCACCAAACAAGAGGAAAAGAATCAATCATTGGATACAGAAACAGAAATGCAACGTGATATGCTTGCAAGAAACACATATTAGAAAACAGGATATAAAATATTTAAAGAATGCTTTATTTGGAATTGAATTTTGTTCTGCGGCCTCAAACAAGAAAAAAGGAGTTGTGACATATGTGAAGAAGGAGTTACAACCTACAGAAATTTTTAAGGACATAGATGGCAGATACGTGGGTGTGGAATTAATGATTCAGCAGAAAAAAACATTGTTGATCAACGTGTACGCACCCAATGGAGCAAAGGAAAAATTTTTTAAGGATATAACTGACCAATTACAACAATTGACTTATGAGCAAGTTATTATGGCCGGAGACTTTAATGGGACAATAGATCGTCTAGACAGAAAACCACAAAAGGACAACGAATTCAGCGGAAAATTGCCAAAGAATTTTTTTGAATTAGTTAAGCAAGAAAAATTAGAAGATGTTTGGAGGAAATGGAACCCGATGCAGAAAGACTTTACTTTTTATTCCAATAGACATTGCTCTTTTTCCAGAATTGATATGATTTGGATGTCTGAAGAATTATCAATGAAAACACATAAGACTGAAATTTTGCCAAGATGTAATTCAGATCACAATCCGGTGGTATGGAGTTCCACAGAAAGGAAAAAACCCTTTCTGTGGAGGATTAATGAAGACTTGTTGGATAAGAAAACGGTAATTGAGATGTTAAAGGAAGAAACGAAACAATTCTTTCAACAAAATTTAAATAAAGAAACACCGATACAGATTGTATGGGATGCTTATAAAGCGGTGATGAGAGGAATTCTCATCTCGCAAAACGTGAAGCAAAAAAAGGAAAAACTTCAAAAACAAACAGAAGTGTTAGAAAAAATTGCTCAGAAAGAAAAGGAATTAAAAAAGAAGCCTGGAAAAAAGCAAATTATTAAAGAATTAAAGTTGCTGAAGGAACAACTGAATGAGACTTGGAATCAGGAAATGTATTGGAATTTAAAGAAGTTACAACAGAAATCTTTTGAAGGGGCGAACAAACCGGGAAAATACTTAGCTTGGCAACTTAAGGCTAGAAGAGAGAGAAGAATGATAACCAAAATAATAGAAGATGGAAAAGAGTTCGTTGATCCTAATGGAATAAAGAGATGTTTCTTCAAGTATTATGCTAAACTATTCCAAACAACTAGAGTTGATCTTGAGAAGATTAAAACATATTTAAAGGAGATTCCACTACCAAAAATAAGTAAGGAATACAAAGATTTATTAAATGGTCCAATTCAAAAAGAAGAAGTGATGAAGGCAATAGAAGAGACAAAGTTGGGGAAGGCGCCTGGGCCGGACGGATTTACAGCGAAATTCTACAAAAAGATGAAAGAAGAAATTTCCCCGGTCCTGGAAGCTTTAACCAACGAAATAAGAGAAAACAAAAAGGTGCCGGACTCATGGAAAGAAGCAATTATTTCTTTGATTCCAAAGGAAGGACAAGATTCAACAAATGTAAAGAACTACAGGCCAATATCTCTTTTGAACAACGATTATAAAATCTTTGCAAAAATTATTGCAGAAAGGGTGAAAAACTATTTACAAACGGTAATTTCTGAAGATCAAGCGGGCTTTTTACCCAAAAGGCAGATTAGAGACAATGTAAGAATAGTAATGGACGCAATTGAATATTATGAAAAGCACCCAGAAAAAGAAGTAGCTTTTCTGTTTGTTGATGCAGAAAAAGCTTTTGACAATCTTAATTGGAATTTTATGCACCAGATGATGGAAAAGATTGAAGCGGGACAACATTTTAGAAATTGTATTGAAGCTATCTATTCTGAACAAAGAGCTAAAATAAATGTGAATAAAGAACTGACAGATAACTTCAAAGTACAGAAAGGAACAAGGCAAGGTTGTCCGTTATCACCGTTATTATTTATCTGGGTATTGGAAATACTTTTACAAAAAATACAGTACGATCAAGAAATAAAGGGCTTGACACATAAAGGACACCAATACAAATATCGAGCATTTGCAGACGATGTAATGTTTATGGTGGAAAACCCAACAGAAAAATTGACATTGCTTTTTCAAAAAATAAAGGAGTTTGGAGAATTGGCCGGCTTTTACGTAAATAAGAATAAAACAAAACTTATATGTAAAAACATGATCAAACAAAAACAAGTGGAACTACAAGAACTGGTACAATGTGAAGTAGTTAAAAAAACAAAATACCTTGGAATTGAATTAACGGCAAAAAATATAGACCTATATAAGAATAATTATGAGAAATTATGGACTAAGCTGACTCAAGATTTTAAGAAATGGGATAAAATGAACTTATCACTGATGGGAAGAATATCAGTTATAAAAATGAATGTCCTACCACGTTTGATGTTCCTGTTCCAAACAATACCAATTCTGCATAAAACGGATTTGTTGGCCAAGTGGCAACAAGAGTTGTCAAAATTTGTTTGGGCAGGCAAGAAACCAAGGATCAAAATGAAAATACTTTGTGATGCCAAAGAAAGAGGAGGTCTACAAATGCCAAATCTTAGACTATATTATGAAGCGGTTTGTCTAACATGGATGGATCAATGGGTGAAGCTTGAAAATGACAGATTGTTGGGGTTGGAAGGGCATGATTGTAGATTTGGCTGGCATGCATATTTATGGTATGACAAGATAAAAATGGACAGTTTTTTTAAACTTCACTTGGTGAGAAAAGCTTTGTATATGGTATGGACAAGATATAAGAAGTACCAGAGTGACTTAAGACCATTGTGGATTGTACCAGTAGAAGTGTTGATATCTTACTCAAGACAGCGAGGTAGAGACTGGTTGCCATATAGAGATTTAATTAAAAAAGAGGGAACAGAGTGGGTAATGAAAAAGCAGAATGAAATTGAATATGAATATGAGTGGTTGAAATATATGCAGATTTATGATCTTTTTAGATCTGACAAAAAAAACTATGGTTTTAGAGAGGAAAAAAATGAAATTGAAAAGGTTTGGGAGAGTGGAGGAGGAAAAAATATTTCTAAAATGTATAAGGTGTTGTTAAAATGGTATACTGAAGATGAAACTGTTAAAGAACAAATGTTAAAATGGGCTATTAATATGAATAAGGAAGTGGCTATGGAAACCTGGGAATATTTGTGGAAAAATTCTATTAAGATCTCGACATGTACTAATGTTAAAGAAAATTGTTATAAGATGATGTATAGGTGGTACATGACACCTAAGAAGATTGCAAATATGAATCAAAATATGTCAAACAAATGTTGGAAATGTAAGAGGCATGAGGGCTCATTTTATCATATGTGGTGGACTTGTGAGAAAGCTGTAGACTTTTGGACAAAAGTCCACAATGAAATGCAAAAAATATTGAAATGTTCTTTTAAAAAAGCACCGGAAATTCTGCTTTTGGGACTTAAAATGGAAGAAGTCAATACGACTAAAAAGACTTTACTCTGGTACCTGATAGTGACAGCGAGAATGATTTATGCTCAGTTTTGGAAGACGGAAAAGGTACCAGAGGTTGAAGAATGGATACAAAAAGTTCTGTTCATGGCACAAATGGATAAGATTACAAAAAAACTGAATAACAAAGAAGACGATGAGTTTTTTGGAGAATGGAATGATTTTAAAATTTATCTGGAAAAGAACTGGGATGTGAAACAAAACTTAATATGTTTAGATCAATATTAAGTCAAACGATGTTATCTTTAGATTGTAATGATGAGAAACTGATATTGTTGATGATATGAAGTAATTTGGAGCAGGGGTGGAAGCATTGTGGGAAGCCATTGGAGGGAGGGGAGGAACTGGGAATGGGGTAGACAATTGATAGAATGAAAAGTTTTATATGTTGTATTCCTGAGAAAATAAAAAATTTGTTTACCAAAAAAAAAAAAAAAAGGGGTGTGTGGCCTAACATGCAAAGACGTTCCTGCTACAAAAAAAGCCCTGGGTTTTGACAATAAACAAAGTAAACAGAATAAGAAGCAAAAGGTGGGTGTGGCTGGATGACCACACTTCTGGTAACATGGGGTGTGGCCTAATATGCTAATGAGCTGTGCTGTTAGGGTGTGGCCCAATATGCTAATGAGTTCCTGCTGTTGGATATGGCCTATTATGCTAATGAGTTCCTGCTGGGCTTCTTTTACAAAAAAAGCCCTGCTCAAGACAATGCATCCTCCTGGACTGAATCAAGACCTAGATTTCCTGTTTCATTACCAATGCTGATTTCTCCACACTTACTACCCATCTGCATATCACACCTAATCCAATCCCACCTTCTACTGTCATTCACCTGCTATTGTCATTCGGCATCTGAAATCACTCCACCCTCCAAGATATAAGGACAGATGGACTCAATGGGTGTGATTTGCTTTGCTGTGCTTTCCTGCTCAGGCAGGGTCTGGCCTGGCCTGGCTGGGGCCTTTTCTGTGACCTGCTGTGCTGTTGGTGCTGCTCTGGAAGGGCCCAAGCCTTTGTTGTGCTGTCTTCTAAGGAACAGGAGGGAAATGGGAGTTTGTTGTTGATGATGATGATCCATGAAGTTGTTTCCTGGCTTATTTGGCCTAATAAGGGAGAGAAGGAGGATGTGGTGTAGTGGTTAAGTGTGCAGACTCTAATCTGGGAGAACTGGGTTTGATTCCCCACTCCTCCACTTGCACCTGGCTGGATGACCTTGGGCAAGCCGTAGTTCTGATAAGAGCTGTTCTTGAAAAAAGAGCAGTTTCTGTCAGAGCTCTCTCAGCCCCACCTACCTCACAGGGTGTCTGTTGTGGGGAGGGGAAGGGAAAGGAGTTTGTAAGCCACTCTGAGACACCTTTGGGTAGTGAAGGGCGGGGTAGAAATCCAATCTCTTCTTCTCTTCTTATTTCTGTGATAAAGTTGAAGGGACACTGAGTTGATGCACGGTTCTGGAGGGGGTATGTAAAAAAGCAAGGCATCCACAACCGGGATTGCTAGCCTCCAGGTTGTGGCTGGAGATCTCTGGGGATTACAACTGATCTCCAGGTGAACATAAGAGAACATAAGAGACGCCAATGTTGGATCAGGCCAAAGGCCCATCCAGTCCAACACTCTGTGTCACACAGTGGCCAGAAATACCAGTGCCATCAGGAGGTCCACCAGTGGGGCCAGGACATTAGAAGCCCTCCCACTGTTGACCCCCCCCCCAAGCACCAAGAAGACAGAGCATCACTTGCCCCAGAGCCCCTATCTATGCCTTGTGGCTAATAGCCACTGATGGACCTCTGCTCCATATGCTTATCTAATTCCCTTTTGAAGCCGTCCATGCTTGCAGTCGCCACCACTTCCTGTGGCAGTGACAGAGATCGGTGCACTTGGAGAAAATGTCAGCTTGGGAAGGTGGTTACTATGGCATTATACCCCACTGAAGCCCCTCCCCTCCCCAAACCCCACACTGCTTAGGCTCCATCCCCAAAATCTCCAGGTATTTTCCAGCCTGGAGATGGCAACTCTGACCACCTCAATCCATGTAAGTCTGACTTTCCCTTTTTACAGCAAGAACACTTTATCTAGAAATATGATGCGGCAAAGGGTTTTTGTTTTGTTTTGTTGTTCTGCTATAATCAAGGATGTGCGTCAATCCCATTTCTGAGCACGCTTGCTAGTGGGTAAGCCCCGCTGAGCTCTGTTGGACTTCTGAGTCAAACAACAAGCCTAAGGAGGGCACTGCAAGTCTCTTTGCCCTTCTTGCATTAGACTGCCTGAGAGACTCTCTCTCTTCCCTTCCCCACTTTCTCTTTGCTTTTTCAACACCTATTAAAGAACTCTGAAGAGCTTGAAAGCTTGCATACTGTGCTGGGGTATTTTGGTTGCTATCAATAAAAGGTACGGCATATAGGGTTGCCATTCCCCAGGTCCAGGCAGGGAATCCTCCACTTTTAGGGACTTCTGCCCGCCGCCGGCCAGGGGGAAACCCTGCCCACAAAGAGTGACATCCCCATACAATGCCTCTGATGCACTGACGTCATTCAGAAGTGACATTATCGCATCAGGGACATTGGGTGGTGACACTCTGGTTTTTGGGCAAAGCTCTATGGGTTGACCCCGATTTTACTAGAGTTTTGTCCAAAAACCAGAGCGTCGCCCCTGACATCACTGATGCAATGACATCACTTCTGGGTGACATCAGCATGCCGGGGACATCCCCGCCCACACCAGGGACGCCTCCCAGATCCACCCCCCCCCCAGCAAGACGAAGGGACCTGGCAATTCTGATTGCATAGTTTTGGCTTTTGGATTTTTAAAAAGTAACAGTATTCTAAAATTCTCTCAGACACAAACTAAAACCAGAACTCTTTTCCATGCACTTCTTTTGTTTCTTGGGACAGAGGTCTGACTCAGTTTTTCTGCTGATTTTTACTCTGCTATGCACCATATGCATTTTGGGTTGTTGTTCAGTCGCACAGTCGAGTCCGACTCTTCGCAACCCCATGGACCACCTCATGCCAGGCCCTCCTGTCTTCCGTGCTCCAGAGTTTGCTCAACTTCATGTTCGTTGCATCTACCCATCTCATCCTTTGCCGTCCCCAACTTCTTTGACCTTCAATCTTTCCCGGCGGCATCAGGTTCTTCTCCAGTGAGTGCTCCCTTCTCATTTGGTGGCCAAAGTATTTGAGCTTCAGCTTCAGTATCTGGCCTTCCAGGGAACAGTCAGGGTCGATTTCTTTTAGGATCGACTGATTTGATCTCCTTGCAGTCCAAGGGACTCTCAAGAGTCTTCTCCAGCACCATAACTCGAAGGCATCTATTCTTCGGGTACAGTAAACAAATTCATTTGTCATCTGCATCAGAGGTGGTGGGCTCCCCCCCCCCCAGGCTGCAGCATTTTATATTTCATTTTATAACTGCATTTGTTATAACCGATGGAACTCTATAGGGTTAATTTCCCAAAGGGAATGTCTGTTTTCTTCATCCCAGAAAACCAAGGCAGAGGTCTTGGGCTGATGAAAATCTGAGGTAAAAAATGCTGAAAGAACGTCAGACCGAGGACGAAGAAGAAGAAGAAGAAGAAGAAGAAGAAGAAGAAGAAGAAGAAGAAGAAGAAGAGATTGGATTTATATCCCGCCCTTCACTTGGAGTCTCAGAACGGCTTACAAACTCCTTTCCCTTCCCCTCCCCACAACAGACACCCTGTGAGGTGGGTGGGGCTGAGAGAGCTCTGACAGAAACTGCTCTTTTTCAAGGACAGCTGTGCCAGAGCTTGCGACTGACCCAAGGTCACATCAGCAGCTGCAAGTGGAGGAGTGGGGAATCAAACCCAGTTCTCCCAGATTAGAGTCCACGCACTTAACCACTACACCAAACTGGCTCTTGAGCGGGCTGCTGTGAAGTGGGACTGAGGCAACCCCCCCCCCCCAGGCTGCAGCATCCCAACAGCTAACCAGCAAGGGACTGACAAACAAACCAGAGGCCTGCAGAAGCTTCCAGCCAAGGACCCTGCTACCCTAGAGCCTATTCCCATCTGTCCTCAGCTCGTAGAATGGCTCTGCGCACTAACTACTTTAATGGACTACTGTTATTAATTGTGTAGGCCTTCCTCTGTAGTGTCTAATGGCTCCATTCAGACATCACGATAAACTCAAAGATGCTTCAGCCCTCTCTGAAGGGGGGATTTAAATGGAAGCTACACAGCAGGAGGGAAGGGAGGGGGGGGAGGTCTCCAAAAGGTTGTTTCAGAGTGCAGTTTATGAGATCCACTGAAGTGGAGGGACAGAAAAGAGAAAAGGGGATCCTGAACCACATCCGTAGCCAGAGACAGGAGAAGACAAGAGGAGGAAGAGGAGGCTTGTTTTGTCTTAGGCTCTTGTTTTAAAATGATGGCTTGTATTAGTACTGTTTACAGAGAAGTGGGGCTAGGGGTGATTTTTTACCTCCGGCTGCAAACTCTCTCTCTGTTCCCCACACCGTTCCTGGGGTCTGCAGAAGAATAATTCCAGAGGGCACAGAATGCTCCAGGGGAAGGGAAGCAAGAAGTCGCTTTCCTCAAGTGTTGACTCCACTTTCATTCCTCAGGATCAGGCCCATAGCTACAGTGGGGCATCTTGGGGCTCCACCCCCTTAATTTACAACCACTCCCCACGTGAGGCATGGGTGGGGATTGGTATGGGGAAGGAAACAAATGGCTTGGTGGCTTGGCGGGTAGGGAAGATTCATAGGGTTTTTATTCTTAAGCAATAGAGTAGTGAATCAACCTTGGAAAGAGCTGGGAGGGGGACAGGGGTGCTGAGCTGGGTGGATATGAAGGGGGGGGCGTGAAACAGAATGCCACACCAACATATTGCCTTACATGCTTCAGCATGCTTGCATGTTATTCATGTATAACCTAGCTACTTGATCACTTGCAACATTGGTACTGGTATGTCTATCCATAGATATAACGTATTATTTTTACAAAGCCCTTCACTCCTTCATAATGGTTGCCCCACATGAAAAAAAATATGCCCCACAAAAAAAAAAAAACCTGGCTACAGGACTGCCTCAGGATCCAAGCTGTGGCGGTTGGCTTTAGAAAGTTCAGAGAGACCTTTCTAAAGACCTTCTATACAAATGCTAGAAGTGTCCGAGGTAAAATCGGGGAGTTGGAGTGCTTGGTGTCGGAGGGAAAAATAGACATTGTGGGTATTTCTGAAACTTGGTGGGATGAGGAAAATCAGTGGGACACAGTGATTCCCGGTTATATATTATATCGGAAGGATAGGGGGGGAAGGGTTGGAGGTGGGGTAGCTCTGTATGTCAGAGAGGGTATAAAGTCTAGAAAGATTGAGAGGCTAAGTGAATTGGATTCACTTCTGGAAGTTCTATGGGTTGAAATAGGGGGGGCAAAAGGAAACTTAACACTGGGAGTTTGTTATCGCCCACCAGATCAAAAGATAGAGGAGGATTATAAAATGATGAATGCCTTAAAGATAGCAACTAGACAAAAACACTGTGTAATAATAGGTGATTTTAACTACCCACACATTGATTGGGTCAATATGTGTTCTAGCCGGGAAAAAGAGATTGAGTTTCTAGACACTCTAAATGACTGTGCTATGGAGCAGATGGTCACGGAACCTACCAGGGGAGAGGCGATCCTTGATTTGGTCCTAAGTAACACTCAAGACCTGGTGAGAGATGTAAAAGTGATTGCACCGCTTGGAAACAGTGATCATAATGTTGTTGAGTTCATCATTTGTACAAATAGAGAATTGGCCAAAAAGACTCACACAACCATTTTTAACTTTAAAAGGGGTAATTTCTCTGATATGAGGGGACACGTGGGGAGGAAACTGAAAGGAAAAGTAGAAAGGGTCAAAACAATTGGGGAAGCTTGGGATCTATTTAAAACTACGATCCTAGAAGCTCAAAAAATATATATTCCGCAGGTTAGGAAAGGCACAAACAGGTATAGGAAAAAGCCTGCATGGTTAACAAACAGAGTAATGGAGGCTGTAAAAAGTAAAAAGAATTCCTTTAAGCAGTGGAAAGCTAGTCACAGTGAGGCTGATAAAACGGAACACAGGCTATGGCAAATAAAATGCAAGTCTGAGGTCAGGCAGGCAAAAAGGGAATATGAGGAGCATATAGCAAAAAACGTAAAAACCAACAATAAAACTTTCTTCAAATACATTAGAAACAGGAAACCAGCCAGGGAGGCAGTGGGGCCCTTGGACGACCAAGGGGTAAAAGGAGTATTGAAGGATGATAGGGAAATGGCTGAGAAGCTAAATGCATTTTTTGCCTCCGTCTTCACTGTGGAAGATGAGAAGTGCTTGCCCACTCCAGAACCACTGATTTCAGGAGGGGTGTTGAAAGACCTGAGTCAGATTGAGGTGACGAGAGAGGAGGTCCTAAAACTGATAGACAACTTAAAAACTGAAAAATCACCAGGCCCAGATGGCATACATCCGAGAGTTCTGAAAGAACTCAAATGTGAACTTGTAGATCTCCTGACAAAGATATGTAATCTTTCCTTAAAATCTGCCTCCATTCCTGAGGATTGGAAGGTAGCTAATGTCACTCCCATCTTTAAAAAGGGTTCCAGAGGAGATCCGGGAAATTACAGGCCAGTCAGTCTGACGTCGATACCGGGTAAATTGGTGGAAACCATTATTAAGGAAAGAATTAGTAGGCACATAGATGAACAAAACCTATTGAGGCAGACTCAGCACGGTTTCTGTAAGGGAAGATCTTGTCTCACTAACCTGTTAGTGTTCTTTGAGGGGGTGAACAAACATGTGGACAAGGGGGATCCAATAGATATTATTTACCTTGACTTCCAGAAAGCTTTTGATAAAGTTCCTCATCAAAGGCTCCTAAGTAAGCTCAAAAATCATGGGATAGAAGGACAAGTCCTTTTATGGATCAAAAACTGGCTAGTTCATAGAAAACAGAGAGTGAGTGTAGGTGGGCAATTTTCTCAGTGGAGGGTGGTAAGCAGTGGGGTACCGCAGGGATCAGTACTTGGTCCACTGCTTTTTAACTTGTTCATTAATGATTTGGAGATGGGAGTAAGCAGTGAAGTGGCTAAATTTGCGGATGATACAAAGTTGTTCAGGGTGGTGAAAACCAGTGAGGATTGTGAGGCACTCCAAGGGGATCTGTCAAGGATGGGCGAGTGGGCGTCAACATGGCAAATGGGGTTCAATGTGGCCAAGTGCAAGGTGATGCACATTGGAGCCAAAAATCCTAAATATAAATACACATTGATGGGGTCTGAACTGGCAGAGACTGAGCAAGAGAGAGATCTTGGAGTTGTAGTGGATAACTCACTGAAAATGTCGAGACAGTGTGTGACTGCAATAAAGAAGGCCAATGCTATGCTGGGGATTATTAGGAAGGGTATTGAAAACAGATCAGCCAATATAATAATGCCCCTATATAAATCAATGGTGAGACCTCATTTGGAATACTGTGTGCAGTTCTGGGCACCACACCTTAAAAAGGATATTATAGCTTTGGAAAAAGTGCAGAAAAGGGCAACTCGAATGATAAAAGGGTTGGAACACTTTCCCTATGAGGAAAGGTTAAAGCGCTTAGGGCTCTTTAGCTTGGAGAAAAGACGACTGAGGGGTGACATGATCGAGGTTTATAAGATTATGCATGGGAAAGAGCAGGTAAAGAAAGAGGTACTTTTCTCCCTTTCTCACAATACAAGAACTCGTGGGCACTCCATGAAACTGCAGAGCGGTCGGGTTAGAACGGATAAAAGGAAGTACTTCTTCACCCAAAGAGTGATTAACACATGGAATTCACTGCCACAGGAAGTGGTGGGTGCTACAAGCGTGGACGGCTTCAAAAGGGAATTAGATAAGCATATGGAGCAGAGGTCCATCAGTGGCTATTAGCCACAAGGTATAGCTAGGGGCTCTGGGGCAAGTGATGCTCTGTCTTCTTGGTGCTGGGGGGGGGGTCAACAGTGGGAGGGCTTCTAATGTCCTGGCCCCACTGCTGGACCTCCTGATGGCACTGGTATTTCTGGCCACTGTGTGATACAGAGTGTTGGACTGGATGGGCCTTTGGCCTGATCCAACATTGGCATCTCTTATGTTCTTATGACCTAAGTTCAGATTGAGCAAGCCGTTGGACCACTTTTGCTACTACCGTGTTTTCCCGAAAATAAGACACTGTCTTATATTTATTTTTTCTCAAGAAGACACACTAGGGCTTATACCACAAATGCATAGAAATCCTTCTAGGGCTTATTTTTTGGGTAGGTCTTATTTTCGGGGAAACAGGGTATGTTAATAGAAAACAATTGCCCTTCTTTCTGATGTACACATACTGTTAAAGCCAGTCCAGGGCCATTAATGAATGTTGTCCAGTACAGTAGCAGGAGATCTATGTCCAGCAATAGAAGCTACATTTGAAATAGCCAGTGTGGTGTGGTGGTTAAAGTGTCAGGCTAGGATCTGGGAGTTCCAGGTTCAAATCCCATTCCCCCATGCTGTCATGGAAGCTCACTGGGTGGACTTGGGCCAGTCACAAGCTCTCAGCCTCACCTTCCTCAAGAGTTTGTTGTCATAAGGATAAAATGGAGGAGGGGAGAAGAATGTAGCATGCTATTTTGGGCTTCCAATTATGAGAAAAGCAGGGCATAAATATCGAAATAAATACATAATTGGTGAGATATCAGTTGAAAACGTATTGAAAGAAGCAGGGCTATTTTTGGGCAGGAACGCACAGGAACGGAGTTCCGGCTGGCTCCCAAGTTGACCACGGCCAGCAGGAACTCATTAGCATAATAGGCCACACCCAATAGCAGAAACTCATTAGAATTGGCTACATTAGGGGTGTGGCCTAACATGCAAAGGAATTCCTGCTACAAAAAAGCCCTGGGTTTTGACAAGGTAAACAGAATAAGAAGCAAAAGGTGGGTGTGGCTGGATGACTATACTTCTGGTAACATGGGGGTGCAGCCTAATATGCTAATGAGCTATGCTCTCATGGGTGTGGCTGGATATGCTAATGAGTTTATGTTGTTGGGTGTGGCCTATTATGCTAATGAGTTCCTGCTGGGAAGAAGCAAAAAACGTTCAGCCCAAGAACTGATAGAATTTACTTCAAAACTTTCAGTGAAGATGATAAAAAGCAGTGGAGGACGTATGCAGACTTTATTCTTATAAAATTATGGGAGCGGCTTCTGGATTCTACTCAGTCTGTGCATCACATGTACCGATGATTGCCAAATAAAGCACCAATAACAGAGCAGGGTGAAGTTAAGTACTATCAGCATCACAATGGGGCTGCTGTGCAACCAGGACATTCCGCACAATGGAATACCATTCGGTGTGAACGAGTGGAGATTTAACATCAACTTTTTTTCTTAGCAAAAGCGGGTTGGCCCAATCTCGGCGCTACATTTCCTGGAATGAAAGAAGTAGCGATTCACTCTCTTGTTACTCCCAATCACAACACTTGCAGCGGAGCGTTCTTTTTTTTCATCACTGAATAGAACGTTGTGTTCCGAAAGAGATTGCCTTCTGCCTGATCAAATGAATGAATTAATGAGGGTATCAATGGAAGGATCAGAAGGGCCGGATGCAAGAGACGTTACTCAAGATGAGAGCCGTGCGTCTGAGAGATTCATTAACAGTGGTGCAGAATTACAAACAGAAGCTCCCCTCCCCCAGAATATATTTCTTTGAAGAACGGTTGACTAGGGAACTTTAATTTCTTAATGACATGGATGCAAAGATACAGAAATATAGGGTAAATCTAATTAAATGATCCTAAAGCACCATTAATGATACCGTGTATGCCATGCCCATTTCAACGGTCATGACTCGTGGGCAGGGCTCTTTTTGTAGAAAAAGCCCAGCAGGAACTCATTAGCATAATAGGCCACACCCAACAGCAGGAACTCATTAGCATATTGGGCCACACCCATGACAGCACAGCTCATTAGCACATTAGGCCGCACCCCCATGTTACCAGAAGTGTCGACATCCAGCCACACCCACCTTTTGCTTCTTATTCTGTTTACCTTGTTTGTTGTCAAACCCCAGGGCCTTTTTTTATAGCAGGAACTCCTTTGCATGTTAGGCCACACACCCCTAATGTAGCCAATCCTAATGAGTTTCTGCTGTTGGGTGTGGCTGGATTTCCTGCTGGGCGTGGCCAACTTGGGAGCCAGCCGGAACTCCGTTCCTGTGCGTTCCTGCCTAAAAATAGCCCTGCTCGTGGGTCTCACTTCACAGTTCCCACACACTGAACGTTTGACCACTTGGTTATCCTTAATTTCAGTTCCTGGGGAAAACAACCCTCAGGATGTCTAATCTTTTCACATGTCTCCAAGGCATCAAGCATCACAGGGTAGTTAAGTGAATACCCCCCAAAACATTTGCCTGCCTATCTGAGTCTTCCCTTCTACTCTTGTCTCCCTCCCCCTGTGCCTCAAGATGGTGGCAAAAATTGTTTCCACTACCATCTATGGTCTTGCATTTTATTTTCCCATTCAGTTCTTTTACATTCCAAATGAGATTCCCACCATTCAGTGGGAAAACGACTGATGCTTCCTAAGCCCACCTTCTTATTGAACCCATGTTTTCTAATGATGGCAGGTTCACTTGCAAGACCCTGTGGCCAAAATCTAAGGCTTAAATTGGGGGGGGGGACCAAAAACCAATAATGAGGTTCCATCCCATGGGGAGATCACACTTTTATTAGCAATTCATCTCTTATTTTTCTCTAGCGTTGTTATATTTTCCACACTTAATTATCTTTCTAATCCCCAAACTATTCCTCATTTAATTAAAATATTTCAGCATATTGATTAAAGCCGTTTACGTGTCACAACTGTTGGTGTTTTCTGAGATGCTTAGAAGAAGAAGTTAAGGTTGAAATTTGCAGGGAAGTTATTTTTATAAAAAGGGGGAAGCGGAAATAGGCAAATGTAATTTGCAGAAAAATATAATTGCCAGTTTTTTTTTTTTTACAACATATTTTATTAGGTTTTGCCTTCGTAACATTATAACATACATAAACACATTGGTGTATTAAGTACATAAAGATTGTAAAATGGTATTGTTTTGGAAGTATGCTATAAAGGGTGAGTAGATATCTACATAGATTTATGCAATGATATATACAGGATACAATTGTTGACTTACAGCTTACAACAGTTATAACTTCAGTGGATAGTTGGTGTTACAGTAAACACATACAAAACAAATTTAGAAGCAATATTTGTTTACACGTTACCAGAGATGAAAAGTATCAATTTCTTTTGGGATATCATCGAATTGATGTAAATATTCCAAGATAGGGAACCATACAGCAATAAAAGAAGATTGGACCGGAATCTTGTCAAGCCGCGTAAGGTTATCCGAGAGTTTAGCCATAATATATAAATCCCACAGTTTCTTGCGCCAAAGCGAAATTGTGGGTGTCATTGTTGTTTTCCAGTGGGATGCAATGACAGTTTTGGCTGCAAATAGCAGGATGGAAACCCTCTCCACCACTGAAGGAGCAGAGTCCTGAGCTACCCAACTGTTCAAAAATAAATTTTCCGGCGTGGGAGTGATGACTAAGTAATCAATGCTTTTGATTTGAGACATAATGCTTTCCCAAAAGGGAAGAATTTTTGGGCAAGTTACCCAGCAATGCAAGTAGGTGCCTTTAGTGCCACAGTTTTTCCAACAATTTGGGCTATAAGAATGTGTCATTTGTGCCAGTTTACTGGGTGTAAGGTACCAGTGTGCTAAG